>NC_134020.1:10706750-11006750 GCF_040712315.1 Castanea sativa
TGAAACGCGAACCAAAGGTATAAGTAACAGATCTCGACCCAATTACTATAATTAAATCAAGAACCAAAGGTATAAAATTTGAACGTCTTAAGGAAGAATCCTTGATAAGTTCACAACCAAAAGAAGAAGCAAAACCTCACTTTTTACTTATTTTTATTCAATAATAATCATCTATTACAATGAGTGTTTGCTATTTATAAGACACAACTGAAAATAAGAAAAAATAAAAAAACTTACTAAATAATAAAAGCCTAAATAAAAGTTGATTTAGTCTGAAATTAGCAGCTACAAAATAGGAAAATAGCTAAAAAAAAGTTCTAAATAATAGAAGCCTAAAATTAAGGTAGATTTGGTCTAAAATTAGTAGCTCCAGAATAGGAAAAATATCTATTAGTTGATATAAAACTAGAAAGTCAATCAGCCATTAATCCACACCATAAATCACACCCAATTAAGCCAAATCAGCCCTCAATAGCTTGGATTAAATTTGTTACGCATTCATCTTCCATTGGGCCAAGCTTAGAATGTCTTGTGTTAGAATCAGCCCATTAAGTGCTTCTTTGATCTTCATAGATCTTGCTCTAATAATAAGCACAACTGGAACATGCAATGGGTCCTTTGATACTTGTTGATTCTCATCACGTCACTTTATGATAATTATTTTTTCTCATCAAGTGAAGATACCATTTGGTTTTTGGTATAGGCGGGGATTGAATCTCGAATCATTTATTCAATGATAATAGATTTTACCAGTTGAATAAACTGTAATTCATTGTCCAATTATGAGTTTGTTACTCTCTCTCTCTTGACAACAAAACACTTTATTCAAATGAGCTATGTATGGCCTATAGGTAGGATACATCCTCACTCCGTGCATTATCCAATAGAGTTTGTTCCGTTAAGTACTTGTGATATATGAACTTGAACGCTTTATGTTGATGGTCAACTATATCATATGCCATGTGTCTGCATCATAATCAAAAGTTATGGCCAAATTTTGTTGCACGCAAAGGAATAGGTTATGGGTTTGGCTTTCTTCGTCGGTTTCCATCCTAATCACTTTATAAAAACTTCAACAACAACACTTTATAACAACTTCATCTAAAAATTGAAGCTCACTTAAAAATGAAACCACAATTTCATATATGACACTCCTATGCTTTTTTTCTTCTCCGTACCAATTGTATCTTAAAGCAATGAAAGACATTCAACAAGTGAGCTTAAGATATTGATTCTCATTTCTCAATATTCAAAATTATCCTTGACCACATTCTATATAGGGGCTTCATCACTTTCCACAACCACTTTACTTAAAAACTTTTTCTTTAACACGTTTAAAGGTAAATAAAGGAAAGGGGGTTGCACTTAAAAATTAAAGTACTCGTTTATACCAAACTAAAGTTTAAAGCGGTTATGTCACTTTGAGTGGCTGTCTATTTTGAAGAACCCCACCCCCCCCCCCCCCCCCCCACAACAATAGCTTTAAGGCTAGGCTAGTGCATGTCAATCTTGTAACATCAACTTAGCTCTAATGTGAGGTGCAGTTTTTTTATTCAATAATTGATTGCGTTGGCAAAAAAATTCTTATTTGGGGAATCAAGTATGTGTTGGAGATAGAAAACACACAAACATGGGGATGGGGGGTTGGGTTCTCCATCTTCAAGTTCACACCTTTTCTTTTTTTTTTTGCTAAATAAAAAATGGGGTCTCCGGTGTGGGCTCATCAACCCCACGCCACGTGACGGCAATGAGTAATACCACGTGTACCACATGGGCCTTGCTGGGGCTATCGCTTGAATCGCTCCTCTCTAGGTGCAGAACGAGGACCCTACCATCAAGCCACACCCCCATGTGGTACTTCAAGTTCACACTTATGAATTTGGACTAATTATATTATTATAAACCAACTCATATCTAATAATAATGAATTCTGACTGTAAATCCCACTCTTTGAAGAAAGTATTAGTAAGAAACTTAGAACAGACGTGTAAGGTTTGATAACCACCCCCCAAGCCCTAGGTCTAATCAAATGCACTCATTATTCAGGCAATAAACAAAAAAACAAAAACAAAAAAAAGTGGTCTTCTGTTTTGTCTTATCACTATCTAAAACTAAAAAGAGGATCTCTAACTATACTGCAGCTGCTTTCCGACATTAGAAAATTCACTAATCACTAATCCGTGGGAGTGGGATACATTCACAAACAATAAGTATAACTTCCCTCATACTTTGAGCTCAATGATACATTTATGCATCGTCTTGTTAGGATGTATGTCCTTAAATCCTAATGTATGATGCTGTGTGAATGACATTATGTATGACTTAATGTTGTGTTTAATAAAGTTGTTTTATTATTCTCTAAAAATAATAGTAACATGAATATTAGGACATTATCATATAATCCATGAGATGCATTGTATGTGATTTATGTGATTTAGTCACAGAAGATGTAAATCACAAGTTCCTTGTAAACTCAAAATGTAGTTCGTAGTCAGTGATGAAATTTGGCATTTCATCTGCGAAGACTATAACATATCAACTAAGATGATTTGTCTTGATCATGTAAATGGAGATTTCTAGTTGGTATGTTGATATGTTTTAACAGTTAAAACATATTGAATTGGACCGCTGTGAGATTTATTATTCTTCTAACGATTGTCAAATGAATAATAAACTCATGACTTATAGTTACATGAACTCTTAATCCTGAGAGAATAATGGACTTGATCATGAGGTGTAGGTTGTTTTGATATATCGGGAGTGAGATCTATAGTAACGGTGAAAACCTCAGTATGTTGGACAACCACATTTAGTGTTGATGAAACATATATTCTCAAGATGGAATTTATAGTCTTTTAACGGAGATACAAAATATTCCCTTGAGATTAGTTTAATGGGTTTGTTATTCAGAGAGTTAGGACTAACCACTTCAATAAGGAGTTACTAAAGTATATGTTTATGGAATTGGATTTCATAAATATATAATGAATAACTTAAAGGATTAAACCGGGTACTCAAGGATAAGATTTAGTAATTTACAAAGTGGCAATCTACATTCATGACTTTGTGTTACTACGAATATTTTATGAAGGAGTTGTATGTACAATAAAGTCTTAGAATATAATTTATAAATAAAGCTTAGAGTGCAACATAGTGGTATTAAATATAGTTAATAGTAACTTTGGACTTGTCAAGAATTGACAGAAAAGCTCAAGGCCTATTGGAGCTGGTGTCTTATTGGTCCATTTTGGTCCCACTCCAAGCCACACACTTAAGCCCAATTGGAAAGGCCCAAAAGGCCAGCCCAATTAGATAATCAGTTAGATACAAAGGGAGAAACATACAGAATTTTCTGTAGAGATTTTTGTAAGAACATTTTGCGAAGTGGTGTAAGAAGTGTTAGACACTTTTTGACATTTCCCTTTGAAACTAATTGAGAGACCACACATCTTGGGTGTTAGTGGAATTGGAGTGAAGATTGAAAGTGTTCCTAAGTGCTTTTGATCTTCGGTTTTGAAATACACCGCTCCAGGGTACACTCTCTTGTTCTCAAATTCTGAAACTTATATAGTACATGTTAACTTTTATGAATGAAGTAGATCCGTTATTTTTTCCGTTGCGTATGTTTTGTATGCGATACAAGCATGTATATTTCCATCACTTCTAAATCTAATATTGTCGCCAAATTAAAAAATTTTCACATCAGCATTTAATTATTAAAACTAATAAGCACTATAACTTTTGTAATTACCCTTCCAATAACAAATGTGGAGCACGGTTGGAATAGTAAAAAATTGACTCTCTTTTGAAACATATTCCATGGAAACACATTTGACCCACATGTGTGATGAAAATATGCATGTGCGCATCGGAAAAATAACGGATCTACTTCATTCATAAAAGTTAACATATACTATATAAGTTTCAAAATTAGAGAACAAGAGAGTGTACCTTAGAGCGGTGAATTTCAAAACAGAAGATCAAATCGCTTGGGAACACTTTCAATCTTCACTCCAATTCCACTAACGCCCAATATGTGTGGTCTCTCAATCAGTTCCAAAGGGAGAATGTCAAAAAGTGTCTAACACTTTTGCACCACTTCACGAAATTTCTTACAAAATTCTCTACAGAAAAATCTGTATATTTTTCCCTTTGTATCTAACTGATTATCTAATTGGGCTGGCCTTTTGGGCCTTTTCAATTGGGCTTAAGTGTGTGGCTTGGAATGTGACCAAAAAGTAACCAATAAGACACTAGCTCCAATTTGCCTTGGACTTTTCTGTCAACTCTTGACAAGTCCAAAGTTACCATTAACTATATTTAATACCACTATATAAATATAATTGCGCTATAGGCCTTATTTATAAATTATATCCCAAGACTTTATTGTATATGCAACCCCTTCATAAAATATTCGTAGTAATATAAAGTCATGAAAGAAGACTGCCACTTTGTAGATTACTACATCTTAATTCATTGAGTACCCGGTTTAATCTTTTAAAGTTATTCATTATATATTTATGAAATCCAATTCCATAAATATATATACTTTAGTAACTCTTTACTAAAGTGGTTAGGCCTAACTCTCTGAATAACAATCCCAGTAAACTTATCTCAAGAGAATATTTTGTATCTCCGTTAAGAGACTATGAATTCCATCTTGAGAATATATGTTCCATCAACACTAAATGTGGTTGCCCAACATACTGAGATTTTGACCGTTACTCTAGATCTCACTCCTGATATATCAAAGTAACCTGCACCTCATGATCAAGTCCATTATTCTCTCAAGATTAAGAGTTCATGCAAATATAAGTCGTGAGTTTATTATTCATTTGACAGTCGTTAAAATAATAATAAATCTCACACGGTCCAGTTTAATATGTTTTAACTCTTAAAACATATCAATATACCAACTAGAAATCTCCATTTTCATAATCAAGACAAATCATCTTAGTTAATATGTTATAGTCTTTGCAGATGAAATGCCCAATTTTCATCACAGACTATGAACTACATTTTGAGTTTACAAGGAACTTGTAATTTACATCTTCTGTAACTAAATCACATAAATCATATATAATGCATCTCATGGACTATATGATAATATCTCAATATTCATGTTACCATTATTTTTAGATAATAATTAAAACAACTTTATTAAACACAACATTAAATCATACAAAATGTCATACATAATAAAATACATAGCATCATACAATAGGATTTAAGAACACTAATCCTAACAATGTGAAAACAGCTTCTTTGTAGTTTAATTCTAAGAGATACATGCTTTTTACATTAATTAATTTGTTACATCTTGACTTTTTCTAACAAAATTGTGAACGTTGGATATGTAGAAATGTATTATAAAAAAAAAATTTCCAACGCATATTAAATTTTAATATAACTTACTCAATAAAATCAAATTTATACCAAAAATTACTTATGATTTAGACGAATCTGATAACAGATATCATAATATAATTTTAAAAATCACTATTAGAAACATAAAAAATGTTGAGATTGAACATGAGGGGGATAAGGCATTGATGAAATTAGGCATTTCTCTACTTTTCCAGTTTTCCTTTTAAACTCGTTTGGATTTTAGAAAGCATGGAATAGATTTATGTTTAAAACATTCAATGCTTTATTGGTCATTGAATTGTAATTAATCTATGTGCATAGAGGAGATAAAATATTGTAATTCATGAATAATTTAAATATAGGTAATTACTATATCATGACGATTTTAACCAAATGGTTGATTATTAGTGTTAGTGGATCATGTACTTGATGTGTCAGATAGAAAATTTGACTATATGGGTTAACCCGAACACAATCTATTTAACAATCAATCCAAATCCTTCAATTCTTACATGATATTTTTATTAAGTGGATTGATAAGACATGACTAATGTAACATGCTTAATAAACAAGTTGTGTTGGGTTGTCATAGACTCAATTCATTTTAGCACGTTTTAAAAAAATATTGTTACATTGGCACAGATGATGTGACATATTTTTTAACTGTTCAAAAAATATGAAAAAAAAAATGATTTAACATATTTTTGTATTTTCAAAGCACATAAATTATAAAAACTAAAAACAAAATTGTACAAATTTTATTTCATAATATATATACATATGTAAGGTAAAAAATCAAGTAGTCCAAGCCCACTTAGAATGGTGAGATTTGTACAATTCAACCAGGCCCAAATCAATATATTTGTAAGAGAGTGGATCAAACAACAATGAAGGGGTTATCATGGGAATAAAAATAGGGAAGAAAGACCAAGGAATCTAGATTATGTATGTAAATGTCATATTACAAACTTGCCTGAGGAGGAAAATAATGCACAGAAAGATACACTGTTCACTTTCTTCTCTCCACATTTTTTATTCTAACTCCTCTCTCTTTTTCATCTCCACATTTTTTACTCCTCTTTGCTTCCCATCTTGGCCCCTCATCTCTACCTAACCAAATTCTCATCATAACACATGTCCCCTCCAACATCTGCTGAAGGTGGTAAAAGGGGCTGCTTAGCTGTGAACTACACTGTTCAAGTCAATTCTTCATCAATGTAGCTGATGAAGCTGCTGCCAACCATTTAATGCGGAAGCTACATGCTACTCCAAGCTGGAAACTTCACCTATTATCACCGATTCTCTCTCATCTGACCTTTCTTCTCACCTGGAGTGCCCCAAAGTCCTTTGCCTTATCTCTTTCTCTCCTCGGGTGACTTTCCTTCTCGGGCCCACGGTACCTCCATAACAGTATTGCGACCCTTCACCTTCATTCTCGGTCCATAGGCACCCACATAAGTGTGTGTGTAAAAAAATGGTTTAACATATTTTTATATTTTCAAAGCACATAAATTATAAAAACTAAAAAAAAAAAAAAAAAATTGTACAAATTTCATTTCATAATATATATATTAGAAGAGACTTCATGTGGAAAAACATAAGATTTTGCCAAGTGGCACATTCTTGGCAAAAAGAATTGAAATATTCTTAAGTGCGACATCAGAGATAAGAACCAATTAAATATTAAAATTTTGTTTTATTTGGTTGAATGTTTCAAGACATTTCTAATTAAAAAAAGTAAATATTTTTTGTATCCTTCAATGTTTCAGGGTTTTTCCTCCCTCACACATACACACAAAACTTTTTGCATTTCAATTCACAATTTTCATATTTTGCACTTCTACTCCTTTATATATACCTACTCATAGCCCTTCATGCCATCTCATGTCAAATACGATAGACCAAAAATGATTGCATTTACCTTCAATCTTTCGACAACACCTAGCTTTAACATTATTGTCTCATCTAATTCTAACCCGTATAAGTTGGCTATAACCAAGGAATGGGGCTTGCATTTTATATTGATTGCAGTGGCAATTACAATCCAAAGTTTTTTCTATTTCTCATTATTTAAACTGAATAATTATAATGGATATGTATGTGCAATTTATAATTGTTTCTTCTTATGATAAACTCATTAAGTACAAAATCCTACAACAATTATGTTATAATATATGTACAACATTCTCCAAAACCATCTTACATAAAATATTACAACATTATCCGTGCATCACATGAGCAACTAACTAGTAATAGCAATTAAAGTACTAATAGCATACAATCTAAAAATTCTTATTTTAACCCAAAAAAGTTCTATTTAAATTTAGATATACACCAACTAAGAAAAATAAAATAAAATAAAATAAAATCTATTTTCTTTGTTTTGGATGGAAGCAGGGGTGTAGCTAGGATTATTATAGTATTTATACAATAATTATAATTCATAAATATATTGAATTCAAAGTTATTAACTCTAATATATTTTAAAATATATATTAAGATGCATAGTATAATTCTTACATATATAATTTAAATATTATTGATAGTCATTCTTATATTTTTTTTTTTAACTCTTTAAAAAGTCTTGTAAGAATATTATTAAGTAGAAAATGTAAATTGTCCATTTAAAAAAAATTATATTCATTAATTCTAGACTTTTTGGTTTTTATACGCAATAACTCACTTAGATGGATATTTATGATGTGGTCCCACATTTGACTCCAAAATCTACACACACACACACACACACACATATATATATATATATATATATATATATATATATATATATATATTAATAGGTAAACCTTAGAGAAAATCCAATTAGATTCTACAATTAAAGTCTAATTTTGCACCATGTGTCCTAAATTATTTATTTTTAGAGAGTTTTGTTTCTTAATGTTGAAGCTAATTGTGGGACCACATCATAAATATTTATCAAAGTGAGTTATTGAGGACAAAAACAAAAAAAAAATCTAGAATTAATGAACTGTAAAAAAAAAATGCTTCACAATATCAAAAATTAAGAATTCATAAAAAAATTTAAAAAAATATGGACAATTTACATTTTCTACCTAATAATATTCTTTTTTGATTTTTTTAAAGAGTTAATAAATTATAAGAATAACTATATATCAATATTATTTAAATTTTATATATATATATATATATATAGGAATTGTACTATGCATCTTAATGCATAATTTTTAAGTACATCCATGCATATGCATGGAGTTATAAACTAGTTTAGAAATAAAGCGCAAAATTGGACTTTAATTGTAGAATTTAATTGGATTTTCTATAAGTTATATATATATAGATTACAAGTCTTTGGATAATTGAAGAGCTCAACTATTATTTTATTTGAGGAGAAGTTTTACCTGTTAGACAAAGTTTCAGTCTTCTAAACAAATTGGAGGGGAGGGAGAGGGAGAGGAGTTATAGTTTCTTGAGAGAGCCTATATCTTTTTGCTATATGCTGTAGAGAAAATTTAAAATTTCGGGGGGGGGGGGGGGGGGGGGGTGTGGCTTTGCCCTTGGATGGAAGAGTTAAGAACTTTAAGGTTTAATAAAGAATTTACCAATATAACTATTAAAATTCTTTTTTTTAGGAAAAAAATTATATTCAAATTTCTAGCGGATAAAAATTATATTCATTTATATGGATAGAACAAATCAACAAAGGTAGATTTATTTATTTGAGAGTATCAAATGATTTTTTTTTTTTTGATAATTTAATAATTATAATGGGGGTGGGAGATTTGAACCATGGATATAATACCGTGATTTGATTTTATGATCATCACTGTCATCTTCATTATTAATATAGAGTTGAGGTACTATATGTGTGTGAACCATACGATGGGAGTAGACAATTTTGTGGTATTACAAAATAGGTGAGAAGATTACAGTTTAAGTGCATACAATTTTGTGCGGCAATTAAAATAATAAATAAATAAATAAAAAAGGAAGATATTTTATGGGCTTCTTAGAGACTAAAGAGATAAGCTCAAGTGGGTTTAAACTCCAGCCCACTACCCCACCAAGCCCACATATCTGATGCGTTAAAATATAAGATGGAGGAAAAGATAAATTAGGGTTTTCATAAGAAGGGTTTCATCACTAAGGAAGCTAGGAGGTGTATTTTTACCTTGGAGTTTAGAACATATACAATTGAAGAGACAAACAATTTGTTCAAGGTATGATTTCTCACTGTTAGAGACAAAAATAAAAAAAGGTTTGCAAGATTATTCCATATGAACGCATGATTATCCCTTAGAATTTCTGTGTCTTACAATTTTAGTAATGTCATTTGGATAGGGCCAATATATAGATTAAAAGATTATTGTTTTTATGTATTAAGTGGTTTTTTCACGAATCCCTGAATGCTCGTAACAATGCAATGAATAGAGATTTTTTTTATATAGATATATATCAAAGGATTTAGTCTCAAAAGTTCCTAGAGTTAACGCAACCTTGGAGTAGTGCTGAATTCTTGACTCTTATTGTAATCTATAATATTGTTTCAAGTTTCAAAAATTTTAGTCAATACATGCTATAGGTTGCTAAGTTCTACGGGTAGAGATTTTCTATGGACACTATAAATATGTATTTGGATCTTATAGAGTGTTTCGGGGCGGCCTAGAATATTAATTGTGGCTATAGAAATTTGTTTGAACTCTAGTAGTACAGATTAGTTTTGGGGAAATATTGTTGCGGTGGGACTTTGATAAGGAACATTAAATTGCTTAATTCAATGGTATATACGAAAGTAGTTGTCATTGTAGGATAGTAGGAAAGAAAATGTTTGTAAGGATTAGATTCCATGCTTACTGATTAAAGCATTATTTTGTTTAGAGCTTGCGGAAGATTAAAGTGTTCAGCTGTGTTCATATGTATTAGCAAGAGAGGTAAGTAATTATGCATAATATGCACAAGTTTTGTTCTTTAGGTTCTTAGAAGTCAAAATTTTTCAAAAGTTATGTTTTTAAGCTTACTTTTTCTAAAGTTTATCAAAAGCATTTTTGTGTCATTGAAAGAGAAACTTCGACTTTTAAATAATGTTTATAAGAGAAACTTTGGATTTTAAATAAAGTTTTGAACATCTAAATCTCATTTAAAAGATGATTTTGTTAGGATGTGTGCTCTTAAATTCTATTGTATGATGCTATGTATGACATTATGTTGTAATTAATAAAATTGTTTTATTATTATTTAAAAATAATGATAACATGAATATTGGGATATTATCATATAGTCCATGAGATGCATAGTATGTAATTTATGTGATTTAGTCACAGAAAATCTAAATCACAAGTTCTTTGTAAAGTCAGAATTTTAGTTTGTAATTGGTGATGAAATTGGACATTTCATCTACGAAGACTATGATATGTCAACTAAGATAATTTGTCTTGATCATAGAAATGAAGATTTCTAGTTGGTATGTTAATATATTTTAAGAGTTAAAACATATTGAACTGAACCGATATAAGATTTATTATTCTCCTAACAACTGTCAAATGAATAATAGACTCACAACTTTTATTTACATAAACTCTTAATCCTGAGAGGATAATGGACCTGATCATAAAGTGTAGGTTGCTCTGATATATCAGGAGTGAGGTCTTAAGTCATGATCAAAATCTCAGTATGTTGAGCAACCACATTTAGTGTTGATGGAACATATATTCTCAGGATGGAATTCATAGTCTCTTAATGGAGATACAAAATATTCCCTTGAGATAAGTTTAATGGATTTGGTTATTCAGAGTGTTAGGCCTAACCACTTTAGTAAGGAGTTACTAAAGTATATATTTATGGAATTGGATTTTATAAATATATGATGAATAACTTATACGATTAAACCGAATACTCAATGAATTAAGATGTAGTAATCTACAAAGTGACAGTCTACATTCATGACTTTGTATTACTACGAATATTTTATGAAGGGGCTTCATGTACAATAAAGTCTTGGGATATAATTTATAAATAAGGCCTAGAGTGCAACTATCTTTTCATAGTGGTATTAAATATAGTTAATGGTAACTTTGGATTTGTCAAGAGTTGATAGAAAAACCCAAGGCCCGTTGGAGCTAGTGTCTTATTGGTCCCTTTTGATCCCATTCCAAGCCACACTTTTAAGCCCAATTGAAAAGGCCCAAAAGCCTAGCCCAATTAGATAATCAGTTAGATATTAAGGGAGAAACATATAGAATTTTATTAAGTAACAATACGATTGTGAAATGGTGTATGTTTGAGTGTAAGCCACTCTCTCTAATTCTCCCTTGGAAAACTGATTGAGAGACCACACTTCTTGGGCGTTAGTAGAATTGTAGTGAAGATTAAAAGTGCTCCCAAGTGCTTCTGATCTTTGTTTTGAAATTCACCACACCAAGGTATACTCTCTTGTTCTTAAATTCTGAAACTTACATAGTGCATGTTATCAATTGCGAATGAAGTAGATCCGTTAATTTTTCGCTGCGTATGTTTTGTATGCGATACAAACATGTATTTTTCCAACAGATTTCTAATCTAAACTATTTCATAAAATAATTGAGTTTCAAAGTAAGTTTTCTATAAAGGTTCCTGTTTTTTAAACTTGTTTAAATCCAAGTGATTTCAAAGTCATATTCTTATTTTTCAAATTCTATTTAAGACGTTTCTTGTAGCGAATTGGGTTTTCAAACTCACTCAAGAATTGTAAAAAAATATTTATATAAACTCTTCAATTCCTATTCGTTCCCTAAAAGAGTCAAGCATCTTTTGATTCTGTTTCAATTCAATATTGTGATATTCAATATGTCTCTATATCTAGAATAATTGTTAATATTAAGAAAATAATTCTATTTTGTATATATTTTGTTTTGTGATATGTGACTCAAAATGAGTGTTTTTAGAATTGATCAAATATATGTGTAAATCCGCTCATAGGATTGTATGTGAGAATATGTGTTGATCCCTCACCAGCAGGAGTTAGATGTTGGTATCCGCTCACAGGATTGTATGTGAGAATATGTGATGTGTATATGTAACATTGTGCTCTGATCAATTAAATGTATGTGTTTTCTAATGATTTTAAAATGCGATTACATATGTATTAAGTGATTCTTTATATGTTTTAGAATAATTATATTTGATATCATTGAATAAGTTTGTGAAAAATTAAAATACTCGTGCTTTGTTTGACTCTTCCTATTTTGTATCATGTATAATTGCTTACTGGATGTGTGGCTCATTCCATCAATTACAATTTTCAGATTAAAGTTTAGTTGGGGAACAGAACCTTTGGATTGCTTCGTAAGGTGCAAGGTAGAGCATGAGAGTTTTTAGGTGATGTCAATAATGCATGAAGTCTTAAATGATTATTAGTTATTTTTATTCCGCTTTAGATCTCATAGTATTTTGGAGATTATTCTAAATTGTGGATTTTAGTATTGTAAAAGATTTATTAAAAGCATTTTTTTTTTTAAGTTTTATTGAACTATGTTTAAACCAATTATGTTTATTGAGTTATGTAAGATTAGCAAGTTAGTCACGCATCTAAATTCATGTTCCATGAATTTGGGTCGTGACAATGTAGATGCTTGACTCTTTTAAGGAACCCCGTGTGGGCTCGGAGACACTACTCCACAAAGTGAGCCCTAACAAAATTGTGATGCTCCAATTTGATTGATTGTATGATGTGTGTGGGTGTGTGATGAGTCTCACATCGGATATTTATTGGGTTGAACTGAATTTTATTAACAATTGCAAGGAGCTTCAATTGTGACTGGTCCTTTTAAGAGATAGCGTAGATGTGGCTAGCACTTTTCTTTGGATTGTTACAATGGATGTCTTTATTAGAAACACATAAGGCCGGCCTAGAGCCCCCTAATATAGAAAGGCCCCGAAATATGGGGGCAATAAGGTTTTATTTATTTATTATTATTTAAAAAATATATATGTGAGTTATGCTATAGATTTTTTTCCCTGCACTTAAGAAGGCCCAAAAAGATTAGAGTCATGTTAGTAACACTGCCAGTTTTAGTACATTAGTCTTATAATTTTATATGTAACTAATCACAAAAAGTGATTAAATACTCATTTATTCTTTTGTTGAAGTGTCACCTCTCTAGTCTCTACCACATAGTTTGTAAGTTTTTTGTAGTAATTTTACCATTTCTCTACACACACACACACACACACACAAAAGAATTAATAGAAATTCAACCCAATTACCATTAAGTGAATGAAAAATGTTAAAGCTACTACACATTTGACAACAACAAAAAATTTACAAATTGATGTGACAAGAATATGATTAGTGTCAGTTAAACAATATAATAAATGACACATCATTACACTCTTGAATAAATTTTTCTTATTGGTGACACACTAGTTTATAAAACTTATATAGTAAAATTGGAAGTATCACTATTTCATTCTAGGTTAATTAGTCATATTAAGGTAAGAAATAATAATAGATTTGAAATAAAATATTATAATATAAAAAATAAACTAAATATTATTTAAGTGATACTTAAATATAAAAATGTCTCTTTCAAATTTTTACCTTAGGTCTCAAACTATTTTAGGTCGGCCTTTGGAATATAGAAAATATCAATTAAGCTGCAATACTTTTAGCAGTAACCAAGAACATTTAAATGAAGAAATTTTAAATTAATTAATGGATAACCACAAATTTTTGTGGGAGTAGAATTGGAAAAATGCTCAATTAACTAGTAGCAGTAAGATTCTCAAGTAAAAAAGGGAGAAAGAAAAACAAAAACAAAACTAGTAGAAGTTAGTGTCATATTGTCAATGTTCTTTTTACATGTTATTCCGTAACCAAACAAAAGCTAGCCTTTCTGAAGTTGTTGATATGTCTTTTCTTTTCTTTTCTATGCTTTTGCAAGTCTGATAAAGAGAACTCACTGGTAGTCTTTTTCTCATTGACCAGACCAGACCAGACCAGACCCCACAATTTCTTAATAAATAAAGCTGGATATTCCGTGGAAATTTAGCTATATATAACATTTAAAACAACTGAACTCTTTTATGATCCATTATAAAATTTTCTAATGTGTTGTTCCTTAAAAATAGAGCACACTTCTGTTTTATTTTATTTTTTAGTAAATGTGATGTACTTCAAGTTGACAAATTATTGATCAGTTTTGATTATACAAATTTCGTGGCATTGGTTTCCAACTTTTCATGAAAATAAAGCACATCCCTGACTTCTGAAGAGAGAAAAAAGCCAGTTTTAGGCTTCTTAGTTCCCCATTTCTTTTCTTTAAGGCCAATTTCATATGCAAAAAAAATGTTATTATGCAGAATGGATCCCCTCTATTGAAAAATATATATATATATATATATATATATATTGTTTTGAGCTCATTACATTTTCCACTCCATTATATATAAAGAAAAGGTCATCAGAAAAATGAGTTTAGCCAACTCAATTACATTTTCCATCCAATGACATAAAATCACCATAATTTATGTGTAGAAGCTATATGAGGATGCATCAGCAATAATATTCCGGAAGCCGCCAATTGTGGATGCCAACATAATAAAAACTCCAACGAATATGCAACTCTGCAACACATAAACGACTTGCATCAGTGGATAAATAATCATTTAATTACCAAAAGAAGAAAAGGGATACTGTTTGCACAATATGATTTACCCAGTTGATTATCCATTTGGCGGTAAATCTTTTTGGCTTCTTGATCACTAGCCACATAATACTGGGGAGCTGCAACAGTGCTCAATATTAATTTACTCTTTCAGTTGTAGTGTGTCATTGGTGGGGAATGAAACAACAGAAGAGAAACTTACAAAATATGAAGTGGGAGCAAATCCAAATCCGCCAAAGAAACCAAGAAGATCCCCAAAGAAAGGGAAGGTGACTCCAACGAATAATGTAAATGCTGCAATATTTCAGGAACTTATTAGTGGTTTTAATTAAAAGAGTGTGACGAAATTTATCCCTCTCTGCCTATCTCTCTCTCTCCGGCTCTGGTCCTTTGAAATGTCAAGAAGAGCCTCACCTACATAAGAAGATCTAGCGATGAGTCTAAGTGCAATTCCTGGTGGGAAATTCATCTTTTTCACCATCATCCTCTCCAGCAAGTCAAATACAGGCATGGCATAGACCTACACATCTTTCTTCATTACATGTTGCTGCAATCCTCATGTAGTGTGTGTGTGTATGTATAAATATATAAAGGAACATAATCACCTCCATTTCAAGTGAAATGGAGAGAGCCAATTTCATAGTTTAAATTTTATTTCTTGGATTTAAATTGTATGGACTAAATTGACATTTAAAAGTTTAAATAAAGTGACATTGTATACGCTTTTAGATTTGTAATAGCTAATGTAAACTATGAATGAATCGATTTTAAATGGAGAGACAAATATAAGCAAACATGCACGTGTACCATGCATGTATACCATATAAACTGAGAACCATAAATTTGTACCTGATAGCTGCCTATGACATGGATGACCACCATTAGGTTAGCAGAGGCAATGAGCCACGCAGGTTTCTTGAGATTCATTAGCACATTGTCATCAACATCTTGCCCAAATGCCCAGTATCCAATAAGGGCCACCGGGAAGTAGCATATTGCATTGATAAAATAGGCTCCAAGTGCACCTTTCCACATGGGTACCTTTGAAGGCCTCTCAGGAGTTGATGGAATTGTGGCCTGAATTTCAAGGGCCACCGCATGCCCAGCAAATGCAAAAGAGATTTGTCCCAATGCATTGAAGACACGAAACATGTAATCAGCTGAGCTAGTTTTTTTGTAAGCATAGCTCACATCATCTATCTGACCTCTAGCCAAGCAACCCACCCAGGCTATAGTTGAATAACTGCAATTTAGAAAGATGTATTTAAATACACTATCTTTCAATATTTTACACAGTTGTTTCTAGAGTAAGCTGCTTTACAAAATAGCCAGAAATTCATAGGATTGATGGTTCTCAAGTAAGTTGGATAAAAAATTGGAAAATTGCTCTAGTTTATGAACCCCTAGTGTTCTTGGATGCATCTTTTTGCCACTTGAGCTGCCTATTTTTCTCAAAGTGGTTCATGATTTGTTGTGCATGGTTCACCAAAAGTTCATCAAGCACGTGGATGCCTTTAATTATGACCTCTCTCTTTTGTATCATTAATGGTTTTTATTTATTTTAATTATAACCTCTCTCTTTTGTATATATAAATCAGTACCTATAGACATGAATTATGGTTATAGAATGTCCATGTTAAGGGAAAAAATTATGACCCAAACAGTAGTTTCCTTGTCTGGTATCTGAGTAAGGATGGTTGAATTTCAATGGCCAAGAACAAACAGAGGGAAGAAGGGAACACCCTCTCATATATACTTCAAAGTTCAAGGGAGGCATGGCCTATGAGTTCATTTATGCTGAGAGGAGTTATAATCAGGTGGCTTAATAATGTCTTAGTTTGCTGGAAATATCAAGATTTAGATGCTTGAACCAGGGCTGAACGTTGTGCCACTAAAATTACCAATTTATTCTTTTAAGGATTGCGAAGCCTTGACCAACTAATTTGTTTAATGAAAATTTTTCACCTTCTGACAAGTATAGAACAACTAAAACAATATACTTTAATAAGTGTTGCTTAACCAACTCAAATATAAGCAACACAACCTTTATCTACAGAACTTGGGTTGTTTTTGCTTCAATTGATGCAGTTCTAAGTCCTTAATTTGTTTAATTCTATGTCAAACCAACTTTAATCTGAGTTGAGAGAGTAGATAAGTCGGTTCCAGTACCATCCAACTTACGCCTTCCATCATTTCCCAACCTAACATAATACTTTCTTTCCATTATTTTCTTTTGGCTTAGAAATCAGTCAAAAATTACTTACTTTCCCAGAAGGTGTTCTAAGTCTACCATGTACCCAAAATCTAAGCTGAACAAGCATGCATAAGTTGGTACCTTAGTGACATGACTGCTGCTGCTAGCGAAACACCAGCAACAGAATTAAAGTTGGGTAGCTGAGACAAGAAGAAATGGATGCCTCCAAAGATCAAAATCCAGTAAGATTGTTTGAGCTGTGTGCAATTGGTGCAGGCCATCTCCATAAATTTCTTGAGGCACTTTCCCCCAGTGACCATATACACTATGTCACACCCAACCTGAACAATAAGTTGCTGGGGAAGCACAATCCAAGGTCCGAGTTTTGGCCCAAAGGCATGTCGACCGAGGTCAATGTATCGATCAAAACGAGTGCCTGGAACACATTCATGGAGTTGTATCATCTGCCACATTGTGTTCAAGGTCATGCACCATGATATTGCCAAAACCAGTGTCCCTGGACCCCTGAACAAGGATATGAGTTATTATTTATAAAAATAAAAATAAAAATAAAAATAAATAAATAAAAAAGACAGTTAGTATAGTAGTTTTGGTTTGTGCAGATTAGAGTAAGAGGCTTATATATAAGTTGAGTTTAGTTGAGTCCAATATGTACCATCCTAAGTAGGCCATGGCATAAGGCAGGCTGAGTACTCCTGCACCTATCATAGCTGTGACAGTGTGAAAAGTTGAGTACCACCATTTGGCATGGCGTGAGGTGTCCTCCTCTATCCATTTGCCGTCTGAATTAGCAACTTCCTGCTAGAGTTCAAAATTTACAAACAGTGAGCTAAGGAATCTAGAATTAATATAGTGAAGAAAATAGTCAGTATGAATATGTAACGAGGGTGGTCATGCTCTCTCACCTTAGTAGGAGAAGTTGAAACCATTTTTGCAGCCAAAGCAAGGACTCAGATAGACCCCTCCCTCCAATATGTGAGTAATTCCTTGATGGTCGTCATGTATATGTAGTGGCTGTGGTTGGTGACTCAAAGTGTGCGAGGGAATAAAGTGAAAAATGGGTATTTTGCATTGATTAGTCCCACTTTAATTTTTAGTATTTGTTTTTGCTGCTTCCTCAGGTGGAACGTGCTCTTTAAGGCTATGATCAAATGAGAGAGCCATAATGATGGATAAAGTTTTGGTTGAAAATAGTTTTGGCTGTTTTGGGCATAGCTCAATTGACATATTTTTTGGTAGATTTAGCAGCAACAATCCTATGAACGCAACCAGTTTCGCACTTAATTTTAAATCTAATGGAGTTGTAAACTTATGATGGGAGTAATGTCACATTCAAGTGAGTCCAATTAAGATAATTTTTGTTATGCACAAATCACAACTTGACACATTAGTTGAATATGAAATAGGGTGCATCCCTAGACTTATTATTCATATAGAGATGTCTAGGGTTTAAATCCTCTTCCCACAACTATCAAAAATAAAAAAATAAAAGCTTCGGTTAACAATTGAAATAACAAATCACTCCAGATATTTGGAAAAATGATATTAAACTTTCCTACCACTCAACCATGTAAATAGTGATAACGTGCTGAGTGTTGCCCAAGCACTGTCTTGCCACTCTAATTGTCATTGTACCTAGTCACTAATCCTGGCTTTCTACATGGTAGGAGAACCTGTTATCTTATGTGTGAACATTCAGGTCCACCAAGGTTAACTTTTGGGGTTAGTGACTTAGTGCAGCAAGGGTTACGAAAAATACAATACCTGCTTCATGGTCCAGACCAAGGTATCAGAGGGAATTGATGGGAATTTCTTATTTTTCCACTAGAACCAATCATGGGAAATTTTGTTGGTTGATGAATTGGATCCATCCTTTAATCATTTCACTACTCGTAGCGGTAGCTTTACAGAAAAGGGACATTAGTTTCGGGAATAATGATTAAAGCGAGGAAGCTGCTTACCTGCTTGTTATGTCAAAGTTGGTGGGCATCTTATCTTTATTTGTGATGTGTCCCCAGTGGCTTTGTAGACCGAAAGGGAACTGCTTGGCACTGCATTCCACACAAAAATTATACACAAATTATCATATTTTGGCTAATCTTACATTGTAGTCATATATACATCACATTCACTAATCATGGATTTAGAATTGGCCCTGACTTGCATTCGGGTTGAACTTCCATGGTCCAAATCAAACATGTAAACCAGAACCTCTCATTCACTTTTGCAAGAAGATGGCAGATGGAATCACAGGATGCTTTCAAGCCTGTGATTACATAAAAATTCTTGGCAATATTTTCTTTTTTTTGCTATGTGAATTCTCACTTGCTCAAGCACCACAAGAGGTGTTAAAACCACTAGGACATCCCATGGACCTCAATTCTTGGCAATAATTACACATTTGCTTGAATCTGTCTCACACTGCAAATGTGGAAAGGAAAAGCTGCTGTCTTCAGCTGAATCTCCCTCCGCAAAATATTTACAAATCATCAATGTATCTCAAAACTAGTACCTTTCTTCCTTTAATTTAATCCCTAGACTTCAGGTTAGGGCCTTGGGAATTCTAGATTTAATAAACCTGCTCATTATTTCCTTGGTGGTTCAGAATCTTCACCAAAATTGGGTGGTCCTCTGAGAAACAAATAGTCTGCAAAAAATTTCCCAAGGATAAAATCTTATGCCATATTAGCCTAGCGCATTAAATGTGTTTCATCACAGTTTCCCCAACTGGAATACATGACACTAGACAATCTCTAAAACGTGGATATATAGATAGATAGACAGACAGACAGACAGACAGACAAACATAACTAATTTCTCATTATTTATTAACTCAATTCTTGTGAATGCACAATAAGGCTGATCAAACACTGAAGCTGAAAGATCAACAATATACTGCCCCCAAAACATGTCAGCAAGAATATTTGTTTGTTACACGTGAGTTTGCAAAGCCAAATTTGTGATCAGTAGAAGAAAATTAATCTTATTCACCAAAATAAAGTACCCATTAACAGGAACTCCTGCTATGATAGCTTTTTGACATAAAAACATCTGCTTTGATGTAAACCTACAGGTACTCTTATCCGTAAGCTGACTATAATCTTTGTAATGAGTTGATAAGGCCCATTGTAGGTTCAATCTCATAGCAAACAAAGTTCCGTATAACTACTTATCAAGAAAGTTCTGTATAACCTAACATACTGAAGTCCCAAATGAGTCAATACAATAATTAATTCATAAAGCCCCCTCCAGACATGTTTGGTGGCCCTTGTGATGGAACCTGTCCCTGAGAAACTAACTGTGACCTGCCTGGACCTTGAATGTAAGCTTGACCCATCCCTGTCCCAACCATTTGTTGTTGCTGCGGAAGTTGTTGCTGTTGCTGCAATTGCTGCAGTTGCGGAAGCTGCTGCTGCTGCTGCTGCTGCAGCTGTGAGAGTGGTTGCTGTTGTTGCAGTTGCTGAAGTTGCTGTTGTGGTTGCAGTTGTGAGAGTGGTTGCTGCTGTTGCAGTTGTGGCAGCTGCTGCTGCTGTTGCAGTTGAGGCAGCTGCTGCTGCTGCTGTTGCAGTTGAGGAAGCTGCTGTTGTTGTTGCATCTGCGGAAGCTGCTGCTGTTGCAGTTGCGGAAGCTGCTGTTGTTGTTGCAGTTGCGGAAGGTGCTGTTGTTGCAGCTGTGGATGCTGTTGAGATTGCATCTGCTGCTGTTGCATTTGTTGCTGTTGTTGCTGCTGACTTGATATTTGTGGCTTAAACACAACCATATCCTGATTCCACAGATGGTTTAGGTTTAGTAAATTGCAAAGCTGAGTAATCCTACATGGTTAACCCACAAACTTGTTTTGGAGCCTGAACTCACTGGCTTCAACATTAAAGATTAAAAAAGAAATGCAAATATGCAAAAGCAACTTTTACATTGTGGAAAGCTAATTAAGTTTACTCTAAAAGTAAGTTTTGAGAAAACAAGGTCACAAATTATTTTGCAACTTTCTTTTAGTTTTGATGAACCTGGTAATTTTTTGTTAATGTGAGAGCACAGAGTTGGCGGCTATAAGATTTTCCAGATGGCATGTAGTAAACAAAATCTCAGTTAATTGATAATAATTGAAGTTCACAACAATCTTACCCCAGGAAAAAGCATTCCAATCAAGCGGCAGGCTTTGTCAGAAACAGAGAGCAGCAATGTCTGAGATGGCAATTGAATGACCGCACACTATAGAAATAAAAATTGAAAACTTCAGCACTAAAAGATCCCAGCAGACATACATTTGAGGTTTCAAATTTACAAAATAAGACAAAACTAAAGCTGTTTAAAATATCAAATGGAAGCAAAGATGCCACCTTATCTAGGCGGTAAAGTTTCATGATGCATGGTCAAAGCAGCAGGGGTTCAAAGCCCTTATCCAGCCAAAATTAAAAATAAATAATTCATGAAATTGTTCATTACAGCATTTTTGAAGCATATTACTTTCTTTTTTTTAAGTAATAATTTTGTATGAAAAGAGGGCGTAGCCCTTATATTTGGTCAGCATAAAAGAGGTACACAAGAAAAGAATTTATGTGGTCTAAAAACCCCTAAAGATCTAAGCATTCCCAAAAAGAGCAAGAAGCAAAATCCCCAATTTCCCTTATTTGACCTTATCCAATTGAAAAGTGATCTCAAAAATAAAAATCTTAGTTTAAGCAATCAGAACCCAGTTTCATAAAAAATGCATACCTCTCCCTCCAAATGCATGTCATCAAACATAGAGATACAGTGTTCCACATCCAAATTCTAAAGCATATGACTTCTTAATTCTTATTGAAGTAAACAATTCTACAAGGTTTATTTGAGTGTGTCTTGAAGAATCTAAGCAGTTGTTCTATAACACTTCAGAATCGAAGGATTTAAGACCATTGGAATATTCTTAAAACATGTTTTAGGGATTAACAGGCTTCAAATGTTAGTAATTAAAAAGGTTCAAATGTCATTTAAAATCTTTTTTTGATAATTTGACAGTAGAGGAAGGGGGGATTTGAACCCTAGATGTCTCATTTGGAAACACAAGAAGGTGCTAACTAGTTGAGCTACAAAATTCTTGGCGTTTAAAATCTAAGCGGCAATTATTTTCATTATGGGGAAACTTCACAATAAGTGAAATTAGTTCAAACCCCAGATCAACTGTAGAATGTATATTCAATATCAGATTTGAGAGAGCTCATTCCACCTTAAACGCCTGCTAACTGTATATATGTTGGTCTAGTTCAATGACTGAAAACAATGAGCTTGATACCAAAGTTATTCAGCATAAAATTTTCTAAAGAAATTTGCAGAACATCCAAAACAGAAAAATAAGATAAACCTAGGAATCAACAATTAGGGTTGGTTGGAGTCAGCACAAAGTCATTTGAAAAATTCTAACTAAAATTTTATTTTGATAATTCTATAGGTCAGCGAGGGAGAATTTAAACCCTGGAAATCTATGTTGGAAACATCAAGAGGTGTCAGCTGAGCTATAAGGCTTCACACTCGAACTAAAATTTTATTATCATAAACTTGTCTCCATATGAGTTAGATCAAAACGCTAATCCTAATTAACTTAGATCAAAACCCAATTATTGAATTACAAAAATAACTTTGACTCTAGAAAATTAAATAAAACATCTAATTAGCTAATAAAAGGCTGGTTGTAGTTTTTAGTGTAGAACATATTCCCAGTTCCTACGCTCGCTTTTCCCAGTTGTGTAAACATTTTAACTTGTGCAAAATCTGGTATTATAGAGAATGTTCCCAATTAATCACCATACTTTCAAGAATTCCCACTTATATAAAGCCACAGAGTTGGCACCATTATGCTAACCTAGTAAAAGATCAGTTCTAGATCCACAAAAGAAACATATACTGATATTGTTACAAACTCATGGGTAGAACTCGCCCTTGAAAACCGGTTTACAAGGAGAGAATGTCCAAGAGCTTATAAACACATGGTTAAACTTACACTTAACCAATGTGAGACATTAGGATCATAACATTCCACCACGCTCCGCAACCGACGTCCACGACGGCTCACTCTAGCAACACTTACCCGTTGGTAGCCCGTTTTCTTTTTGGTGGCTCCACTCAACTATTAGTAATTTTAATCCAGCCTCTAGGCTGCCCCTTTTGGGATTCGAACACAAAGCCGCAACTCATTTGATCACATACTCAATGAACTACACTCGATTAATCGGAGTGATGATTGGCTCTGATACAAATATTAGGAATCTAGTAGTTCCTAATGGGGATGGATAGGAATTATGGAGGGATTGATGGGAATTGTAGGGAAATTGACTTAATTCAAGGTAGTCACCCTCCATAGAGAGAGAGAGAGAGATGCACTAATGCACTAAGAAATTGGTTTATTCTTCAATTAATATCTCATATTGGATTACAATCATGTATTTATAGGAGATTTACTCTAATCTCATTGGTCCACATGGCCTCATCCTATTGGTTCTATTATTCCCCATGTGCATTAATAATTCCAACATGCGCTAAATATGATTAACATGCTTGGAATTGTAACTAACTAACTAAATCTCAATATAACAATTATTATCCATATGCTTATAGCATTCCTAACATTTATGTTATGATCCTAGTGTCCCACATTGATTAAGTGTAAACTTAACCATGTGTTTATAAGCTCTTGGGCACCCTCTCCTCGTAAGCCAGTTTTCAAGAGTGAGTTCTACCCGTGGGTTTGTAACATTTGGTATCAGAACCAACCATCACCTTAATCGGGTGTTGACCCTTTTTTGGTGTGTGTGTGCGTGTGTGCGTGCGCGTTGGGGGGGGGGGGGGGGGTTAAGAAATAGCTAAAGACAACTTACAAGCTTCTTTTCTTGCAGTTGTCCAAGAAAGCCATGCTGGTTCATTGCGCGAAAAACTAGAAAATCTGCCTTTCCAACATATTGCCTAATATTGAACACAATGAAGTTAACAAGCTCAAAAATATAACAAATCCAGAAAGATAAATGGACAGAGACACAAGCATAAGTAGACGAAATCAAAATTTTCACTCAGAAGAATTACTTATTGTTCATGTGGTCCTGAGATATTAGCCGAACTATTTGCATTGTTGGCGGCCAGTTTGCTGCAAGCCTGAAAAGCACAGGAGATATACATGCCAGTAAGTATAGATTAATCTTCTACAGTGTGCTAAACAAGGAATCCGAAACTTTTCATCCCAAAAAGATGTAGCTGTTGGGAAACACATAAAATAGGAAACCCAAATACAGAACTTTTCATTTTTTATGTTCAATAAGTAAACAGGAAGGACTGAAACCCATATACAGAACTAATAGCACCTCATAGTCTATGTCAGGGTATTGAAAAGAAATACTGAGATCTTCGAGTCATCCTTTACATATTGGCTTTTGATTGAGGTCATCCACCTTGTTTATGACTAAAATGCTAGATAATGCATTCATAGGTGCTAACATACCGGCAGAAATTATTTAAAAGAATTTTAAACTACTTCTGGATGCTAAATTAAAATCTAATTGGGACTTATGAATTCTCTCTCCGATAGAATATCATCATCTACAGTGGTTCCTTCCACAACAAGAACAGAAAACTCAACCACAAGACATTGCTTCGGTGACTAATCATGCCACTGTAGATTAAATTTATTTTCTTTAAAAAACAAAACAAAAACAAAACGAAAGGCTGGAAACCAATGCTGAACCATCTCCCTACGATCCATATTTTTAATTTTAAATGATGAAGGCTTAATTAAAGTATAATCCTTTACTGATCATCAGTCAAATGAGAAACTTATTACTAGTCAGTGAGCTAATCCGGCAATTAGCATTAGCAAATCACTAGACTCATTTTTCCTCTTAAGTTTAGAATAAAAATTGAGTTTGATGTCAAAGCATGTAGCTAAGTTCTTAAAACTATTCTGAAGATTTTTTTTTTTTTGGGCAGAAATAAGAAAATACTTCCTGGACTTACGTTTCAGAAGCTGAAGCACTCCTGTAACCCTATCACAAAGAATTGGCCCGTGAGATTTACAAATTTAACAAGATAACATAGGTAAAAAAGATCATCAAACAATATCAACACATTAAAACGAATGTAAAATGAAAAAGAGAAAGTACACCATATATTTGCATAATTTTTTATCAGGTGCTTGAAATATCATACATTACTGCAATTTCAAAAACTTTTTAAAGAACAAAGAAAAGAAGAAAAAGTTCCTCAATAGTAAATAAAATTTTTCAGGTACTAGAAACATACTTCCAGTCTGGTGATAAAGACAGGCTGCCCTTGTCTCTGGCCAGATAAATTTCCCTGCATGCATTTGATTGTTCAAAAAAATTAGTGATTACACAACTATACCATGTAACGTAATAAAGAGCCAACTACAAGTCAGTTTCAGAGGACAAGTTCAGAACCTCCTCGATGAATAAATTTGATTTATAATAAGCAGTTACAAAAATAACAATTTATAAAAAATAAAAAATCACAAGGTAGACGATGTTGTTGATAGTGTTACCCTCCCCACACCCTGTGGCTCTTTTCTCTCAGCCAGAAGCCCAGGAGCAAGGGGTGTTTGGTTACAACCATGTACAAAAAAGTTGCTGGTTAAAAAAAATCCAAAATTTTAATATTACAAAAAAAGATATGTTATCTTCTGATAGATAATATCAGTCAAAAAGTATTGTCAAGATTGTACTACTTTAGGATATGGGGCTTTGATCTCTACTAAACTAAAGGGGGGAAAAAAAAAACTGTTACAGTGTTACACTAACTCAAGTGGATATTTTAAGGGTGTTTTGACCTTCTAAACTTTCACATGGACAGGATATTTTACTATACATACTCTCTGTTCCATTAGCTTGGGCAGGCATAGAAAATGAGAATTTTTTATTTTTTATTTTTTATTTTTTATTTTTTCCAAATATGGCCATCTGTAAGGGAAGGTAGAACATGGGTGAAATTTAAAAACTTAGCCACATGCAATTTGCAAAAATCCATCCTTAATCCTTTGTATTCTGGACTTACCTCCCAGACTTTCACATATTTGGATTGTGATGACTGCAAAGAACTTGATGTTTGTTGTGACAATGGCATATTAGCTGCTGAGTTGTTGTTTACGCCTAGTGATTGCATCCCTGATTGTACTTGTTGAGGCATTCCTGGAGTCGGAATCATTGTTCCAGTTCCAGAAGAGACAACTGATGGCCCAAGGCCACTCATCATGTTTTGGTTCATGCCAATACCACTTTGTGCCATTTGTGCTCCGGAAAGATTCCCTGGGTTCATACCAGGTACTGATTGACTCATACTAACACCTCCTTGGAGATTAGCCATTGGTTGAGAAATCCCAAGGTTTGAATTTCCAGACACATTAGAAGTTGCCGAATTGAATGAACCAAGACCTGAGTTTTGTGCAACCTGTCCAGTCCCTGAAAGGGTTCCAGACCCACTTATCGATGTAATGCCAGACTGTCCAGATGAAAATACATTTTGAGCAGCAGACACAGAAGATGCCATCCCACTGGATATCATGTTTGACATATGCATGGATATAGGAGTCTGATGTTGAAGTCCTATAGAGGATCCTCCAGTTAAAGCTGCAGAGTTCATCACTTGTCGTGCTTGACAGAGATTGTTCAAAATGTTCACATTTGCTGGAGCAGGGCCAACAGGACGTACAGGTTGTGACACACCACTTACTAAGGGTTTCAAATCTTGGACATTGTCATTATTTGTGATCATTTCTTGAGAAGCAGAAGATGGTGAAGAAGTTTGTAAGCTTGGGACTCCTTGAGAAGCAGCACGTGCAACAGGTGGCATATGTGAAAAACCAGGTCCAGCTACCATGGAAGTTATAGTGCTTGGCTCCTGAAAAACATATTATGAATTCAATACTGCTTACACAATCCAATTCCGCATATTATCCAAAGAACATTCAATTCCCAGGAATAAGTCAACCATAGTGAAGGATATGCAACGCTTACAACTTTCACAGTAGCAGGGGGAACATTGCCAACAGATATTGGTTGCCTATTCATGATAGACCCATTCACTGAAAATCAATAAAGGGAAAGTAAGTCCACCAATCAGAATATTAAGCAACAATTAACCAATAGTTGCGATTAGCCTTCCAAACTATTAGCTACCATCTGAGGCATATACCTGCCATTCAACTGTGGCTAAAATTCACAATCCACTAAAGAGAAGTTTTCAGATTAGAAATAAATATGCAAACTTCTTGCACAGACACAATTTTCCCCAGAGCTAGAGTACTATGTGTGTCATTTTTCAGTTTCATTTTTCTTAACCCTCATGTATGGGCCGAGACATCCCCCAATTAATGGGGGCCCAATAGGTAGAATTTTTAACTTTTAGATGGGAGGTAGGGTCACTTGTCCCCAAAACTTAAACTACTAGGAAATTGTGAAATTATTATTAATCACTTAACCAATTATTTTAACACCTAGTAACTACTTCCTCTATGATGCAAATATGATATAACCAACCATGCAGAGACTTGATCATGATGAATTTGGACTCTTTAAATTCAAGTATAAAATTTGACAGGTGGAAACATAGTCTTAAAAACCAAACCAGACAGAATCGGAAAAGAGAGTAGTTCTGGGTTTTATAGTTTTTTTTTTTTTTTAATAAGTAAGAAGAGAATATTATTATTAAGAGAAAAGCGAGAAAAATACAAAGAGTTCACAGTAGTAAACAGAGGAAAAAGGAAAAAAAGACATAAGTAGCCCCTAATCTATTCTAATAGACGAAAGAAAATCCATAAGGGTAGAACAATCCGAGAAACCCCAACATCGAGACCAATCAAAGAGGGTCCGCTGGCAAGGCTCTAATAACTGAACCACAGTTTTACCCTCATCCTCAAAAGACTGTCCATTCCGTTCAGACCAAATAGTCCACATTAAACAGCCTAGGACCAAATTCCAAACATCAGAACTATGTTTCCCAAGTCAATGATACCAACTAAATAATAAGTCCACAACTGAACCTGGCTTGACCCAATCGATCCCAAACAACCGAAGTATATACATCCACAAAGAATGAGCTATCGAACAAAAAAGTAACAGGTGATTCACAGATTCCGCATTACAACAGCACATACAACAACGATTCGCCAAAGGACAACCACGAAGCATAAGGTTATTCAAGGTTAGAATCTAACCATGAACTGTTGTCCATATGAAAAAAGCCACCATTTTAGGAACTTTAACTTTCCAAATGCCCTTCCAAGGAAAAGTGGAAGGAGAAGCATTTCAAATCTTATGATAAAAAGACCGAGTATCAAACTTCCCACTTCCATTAAGATCCCAAATACATTAGCTTAGCTTATTAACTTGTGACGCTAATTATTCTTAAATTTTCATTTCATTTTTAACGTAGGATAGAGGCTTACAAAGCCTTGGTTATTGGAAATTGACACATAAAATATCAAATGTGGGTAAGTTTCCATCCTAAGAATAAAATATTAAAGGGAAGAATAGCCCATCTATATGTTAAAAAATTGTTAACATCATTCTCCCTTTTTTTCCCCCAAAGTGGGACTAGTGTTGTTGTGAGAAAGGCTTGTTGGAAGTTTTTGCATTGGAAAAATACAGAAGTGTTTATGCTTTCTTCCTTAATAAATAAATTTGTTGAAAGGTGGGTGGAGCAAATGCAGTATTAAGAAAATCTTGCTTAAAGTGTTTCTATTTTTTCTTTATAAACAAGCCCAGTTGGCTAACACATGTGGGGGAAAAGGCAAAAGAAACAAATAGGTCATGTGAACTAGTTCATTCACGCTTCAAAAGAGACAAGCAACCAAATATCATATTAAATGGATGCATAGGATGCATAACCTGATTGAATAGAAGTTGGAGGCGGTCCTGTGACTGAAGTAACAGGAGTCATGTCCACTTTTACAGAACTCTGATTTGAAGGCAAACTTGTAATTCCAGAACGACTTAAAGCAGCACGAGCCTCCATAAAATTCTCTGATAGTAGAACAAGAAACTGAGGGTTTTTCACATTGTCTACTGCTATATCTGCAGGCCGGGGATTGCGCCTTGCCTAAATTAATAAATTGATGTGGTAAGTAACATACCCAGCTTCCAGTAAGCAAAAAAGAATTGGTGTTTCCCTTTGGTGTGCTCCAAAAATAGAGCATGATATAGATTCTAGCCTAATATGTAAAGTTTTTTTTTAATTAAAAAATATAGTTTATAGATTTAGTTGGTGCTTTCATCTAGATAAGTATCACATAACCAGCACAGGCTATATACGTTCATTCTAAACCAAGCAGTTAGTTTCAGAGAAGTCAAGCTCTAGAGAGTAATCGTTGAATAGAGAATAGTTCAGTTGAGGTATTGGGTAGCCTAGATATGAAATTCTTGGCAAGCTCAAAGCAAGAAACACTAATGAAACATTAAACTGAGTAAAATTATTGTCATTACCGCATTGAATATTGTTCTAAGTTTAGGAAGCTGTTTTGGACAAATGACTGACAGAGAAACAGAGCACTGCATGGAAAATTTAAGGATCTGTTACTTCATGACAGGGGAACCCTCATAAAAATGCAAACAACCATCAATAAATAAGACTAAGCAATGCTAAATGTACTTGGGCAAATGATTTAGCAACTGTCTCAGCATCAGAGGAACGGCTTTCTGTTTGTTCTTCTATATTTTCACCCTTCTCCAAATTTTGAATCTGTGGCCGATAAACTGGTGTTGGCAAGGGATAAGGGTTACTAGCAGCAACAAGAATGCAATGCCTTTGAGAATCCATATTTTGTTGATTTTGGTTTCCATTTTGCAGAATAGGAAACATCTGATTAAAGCATCAAAAAAAGCAGTAGATATTTAATGAGTGCGTGTACTGATTAAAGCATCAAAAGAAACAGTAGACACTCAATAAGGGGTGTGCATAAGAAATAGTGCCAATAAGATGATGAAAATTATGAACTTTTATTTGTGCTTAGTAAAATCCAATTAGTTGCTTTAAATTCTTTGAATATAAACCAAATTAGATGCATCTTTATAGTCAAGGATCGATGGTCACTGGTAATACAATGGCAAATCACTTATGTACTCGAAACAATTCATCACATGAAGGAGTGCATCTAATGCAACAGTGTCACTATGAACAAGGAAGGATCAGCATGAATAATGATTAAAAATCTATCTTGTCTGAATTTTTTCATCAAAGCCCATACTAACAAGGATATGGTGAGATCATTTAGAGCTACCACCATAATAACAATGCATAGCTAGTCCAAAATTCTGGACCAAGAAAGGATTATTTAAGTGAGAGCTTGGAGTAGATCAGCAACCAACCCTTGCACGAATTTTAATTATATTCATGAAAACAAAGAGATAGGACAATTGAGCAAGAAAATTAGAAGTCACTTATGGGGTTTTTTCTTGTATAATAAAATCACCAACCCAGAAAAGAGATTCGATTCAAGTTGAAGGTGATACAAGGAAAAGGGGAACACCAAGTTATAAAAAACTACAAGTAGGAAAAGCAAAGATATGTGATCTAACAAAGCATGTAGCATTAGAGCAAACTGATGAAATGCACAGAAGTCTCCCAAACTTGAATAACCATCATATGAACAGGATGAAGAGAATGCCATAAGCCCTTTCAAAATGCACAGAAGTCTCCCAAACTTGCATAAGTACAACTTAAGTTATGTTATAAACAGTAAATTGTTGAGGATCACCACCATTTATTGCCTAAAACTTGTTCAAGCCCCCATCTGTTTAATAGCAAGCACTGACAAGTGCTGATGAGAATTTTCAGCATAACCTAGGTTGAGGGAACGATATCACAGAATGCAATCACAGAAATTCTACCAGATGTTGGTTGCAATCATCATCAGCAAAATCTTTAACCGGCAGCTCCTTGGTTGTTCACCTCTAGCAAGTTCTAGACCTGCTTTATTTTACGGTAGGAATAGGAGGGGTGTCAATGTGAAGATAGTTTTCAAGACCCTAGGAGGGACCTAAACCAAGGCCTCTGCCTGATTTTAGGCTCCATTTGCTTTGAAGTAAAACATTTTCCAATGTATATATTTTTCATGTAAAAAATTCAGTAAAATATTTTTAGGCATTTTGTGTGACATGTGAAATTCTTCAATCAAACCACAAAAACAAGTGGCTTAGCCACTGGAGCCGCTGGCGGTCCAGTGACCGGACCACCAGAACCGGCAATCGGAAAGGTGGCTCCTGTGCTGGACTGCCGGTGACCACTGCTGGAATGACATCTTTGGTGACTACACCACCGGCTCTGGCAAGTGGCAACAGAACTGCAGGCACCAGCTGCCCTGCCCCTATCCACTAGATGGGGAGAGGGCAAGCACTATGTGTTTTTGTGAATGTTTTATCATGTTTTTAAAGGTAAAACATTTTACAACTTTTTATTAAAGATTTATTGTTAATGGAAAATATTTTACAACTTTGACCACATTTTATATGCGAAAAAACACCTAGAAATGGGAAAACGTTTTACGGAAAATACTTTACTTCAAACAAACAAAGTGTAAATATCAAACCATGTAGCAATAACAAAGAGACTCAAAACATTCCTGGAGAGTGTATGACTTAAGTCCGTAGCCGAAAGAAAAGTATGTAAGAAGTGTGCATGAGGCAGACTTATATATAACAAGATCGCACAGATATCTGTTAACTGAAACTAAATATGGGAGGGACAAAAAGAATAGAAGATCAAACACTTCACACCATCAGAGCTTCAGCAAGCCCTTCTGCAATTGCAGCATCATTGAAACCACCACCAGCAAAGGGTATATATGAAAGCCACTGTAAGAAATTATCTACATCTCTTGTCCAGCCAGTCCGTTGTACCAGGCACCCTGCATGAAGGAAGGCAAAATATACACTTAGCAACTGATATGCAAACATAGAAGTTATTGCATATTGTAAGCTTGGTGCAATTCAAGCTTCATAAAATCCAAGACATTATATTATTGTACAAAAAAAAACAAGCCTGAAAAAAGCTTGGTTAAGAAAAAAATACATCTTAAGATGAGTTTGAAAGTTAACTTCGTGCATGCTAAGTTTATTGACATATCCTTTTGCATAGCCAGTCCCAAGCCTGAATAAAGGAAAAGGTTTGTAGTAGGATGATGGTCAGCATAAAACTTTTATCACATCTTATGAACATGGTTCTCATTGTCCATGAATCCAACCCCAATTTAGAATTAGGGCTTAGTTGAGTTCAAAATGTCAAGGAAGTTTTATAACGGACATCAAGTACATGTATACAAAGTTGTATTAAACTTCTACTATGCCAAAGATGCAAAAGTGGAATTAGTCCAGAAAGGCAAAAACCACTAAAAGGTTTCAAAACCATGAATGGAAGAATTTCCAATTTAACTTTATGATGTCTATATGCTTGAATCAGATACAATAATGTAAGAAGAAGAAAAGTGGGGTTGGATGGTAGTAATACCGCATTACATTATTTTTCCAAGAAGATGCCATATAAAGAAGATAAGACTTTTCAATGAAGCTTTACTTGGGAAGTGGCTATGGAGATTTGGGAATGAGAAAGATGCCCTTGGAGACAAGTGATAGAGATGAAATATGGATGTGTGTGTGGGGGGGGGGGGGCGCTGGTGTACCAGATCTATGAATGGCCCTTATGGTATTGGTTTATGGAAAAATATCTATCAAGGATGGCCTTCTTTCTCACGCCATATTCTGTATGATATTGGTGATGGGTCTAGAGTGAAGTTTTGGCAAGACCGGTGGTGCGGAGAGACATCCCTTGCTGTTAGATATCCTGACTTGTTCAGATTTTGCAGGAATAAAGATGCCAGTGTGGCTGAGCTTATGAAGTCTTCCAATGGTGTACTCTTTTGGGATGTGAGATTCTTTAGGGGAGTGCATGCTCGGGAAGTAGAGGCTATGTCAGACTTCATGGAAACCATATATGGTTCTCCTATAAGGGGGCTTGGTGAGGATAAAATGTGTTGGATACCTAGCAAAGATAAGGGATTCATGGTTAGTGATTATCATAGAATTCTAGTTGGCAACACTATCTATGGTTTTCCTTGGAAAAGTATTTGGAAGCAAAAGATTCCCTCTAGAGTAGCTTCCTTTGTTTGGACTGCTGCCTTAGGGAAATGCTTGACGATTGATAATTTATGAAAAGGAAGGTGTGGATTTTGGATTGGTGCTACATGTGCAAAAGAAATGGTGAATCAGTTGACCATCTATTCCTTCATTGTCCTATTGCTATGGATCTATGGTCTATGGTTTTGGGTCTATTTGGAGTAATTTGGGTTATGCCGCACACTGTTTTGGGGCTGTTAGGGTGTTGGCAAGGCAGCTTTGGTCGTCATCGAAATGGTTATATTTGGTCCATCATTCCACATTGCTTAATGTGGTGTCTTTGGAGGGAGAGAAATAGTAGATGTTTTGAAGATATTGAGAGATCTATTCTGGACCTCAAGCTATTCTTTTTTAGAACTTTGCAGGATTGGTTGTTTGCTTTGCAAAAACAATCATTCCCTTCTTTTATTGATTTCCTAGACTCTTGCAATTTTTGTATTTGATTTCTTGACCCCTTGTACACTCCCTGTGTACTAGGGTATTCCTTTTTTATATCAATAAAACTTATTACTTATCAAAAAAAATAATAATCTGTAAGACAGTTTAAGAAGAATGAGAAAAATACATACCACAATAGGATCCATGGGTATTAAAAGTGACCAGGGAGAACTCAACATTAGAACTAGAGGGCTTCTGTATTTCAAAAAAAAAAAAACACACATATATATACATCAGCATTAAAAATGCAATAATTAGCAAGCTACAAATCCAAAGCTTACAGAAAAGATTACAAAACTTTCTACAACTGAAATCTTCAATTAAATAAGAAAAATATACAAATACCAACAGCAGTTGGAAGTTCAAGGAATGCATAATATCATGCTCAATCAAATAGAAACATCCATATAAAGGAAATCATTATGTGCCTGATTTGTTCAACTACAGTGCTTGCTGCCAATGAATTAGATGAATAATCGGCATTTCTTGGCATATGCCTTATTATCAAGTATCATAAACAGAGACTATAAATTCCAATTAGGTAGGATGAGTTATCAGTGGCAAGACAGATTCTAATAACTGCATCATGACAAAAAGAGGATTTACCTGCCCGTTCAACTCATTTCCACAGAAACACCTACATTTGAAACACAATAAATCAGAACTGGCATAAAATATTAAATAAAATGTCTATGATGTGATCTGAGTAAATGATAATGCAGTTAAACAATACCTGTATAAAAACAATACTAATGAAATAAAATATATATTTATTCTCAAACAACACCAGGTTTCAAAACCAAAAGTAACAAGAAAGGGGACAAACATCAAGTCGGCAAAAATATCAGCTAAATTAGTTGAAGACTAGGACCATGATTTCCTGAAAGCAAGAGGTGATCAACTAGCATCCCTTAAAAAATTAAATAAATAAAAAGACACATAAATAAGAACCTTAAAAACAAGAAGTGAAAAAGGGGGGGAAAAAACTCAGATTACAATATATTTATTTTTGAATATTCCCATTGTAATTAATTCTTAGTGGCGAAACTCTAAGTTTATGGATGTTTAAACAGACTTCCAACACTGAATCAGTGACATGCAGACATCCACCTAGCTGCCAGCTTCTGGCCAGTGGGGGGTTGGTCGATGGAGATAAAATGACACAAATAAGACCATTATAAAAGAATGCAGTTGATTGAACATTCAATTGCAATTGGACTCCAAATCTTTTTCTTTTTCTTTTTTTGGGTAAGCTACACAAGAACTTAGTGGATCTTAAGCCCATGACCTCACCCTCCAACCAATTATTATGGGAGAAGAGAGTGCAAGCTGAGCTATAGCTTCAACATAATATCCCAAAGTCAGCAATTCATATCCACTCCTATCAACACATTAATGATGGGAAACTCCTCTTTCTTTTTCTTTTTTCTTTTTTTTCAGATATACCTAACTCTACACAAATACGGGCAACATACAAATACAAGTACACCTATACTATATCTAGAGAATATACTTATAATGCTTTTCTTCTCAAGTTGAGAATTACAGCCCCAAACACACTTAAAAATGCCAAAGTGCAATTTGCAAATGCTTTCTAGGATGTAAAGTGATTGATCCACAATGAAAACCAAACTCATGAATAGACAAACCCAATCAACAATTCCTCTCTTAATTAGACCAGTAGCAAAGTTTCTAGCTGCTGTCTAGCATGAAAATTCATTGGCCATTTTTCATATATAATATCCAAGTTACTATTTTAATTTTACAGTAAGGTTCAATAAAGATCCTATCAAAGCTTTTTCTACTTATGTAGGCAAGACCTTTGAAAATGAAAACCTAATCTGTCAGACCTTATAATGATTCAATCCAATTTCAGTTCATGTCCTCAATTACAAAAATTGAGTGGTAAACAAGACATACAAAATAACTAGAGTATCCCATTGTAACAAAAATAAAAATAGACAAAAACGTTATTACGTTTTGGTTCAAGACCCACCAGGTGCGTAACTTACCAATCCAAGAGAGAGAGAGAGAGAGAGAGAGAGAGAGAGAATTTTATATTACCATTGGGGTAAATTACCCTAACCTCCCTCAAGGTTTTGGGAAATGTCAAAAACCTCCTCCAATGTTCATATATGACACTCCACCCCTTGAAGTTTTGATATATATATATATATATATATATATAAACATTGACCCCTAAGACCATTTACGTGTCATTACAATTACAATTAAGTGAAAATACACATTTTCCAAATTAAAATCACATCCAACATAACCTCAAGTTATGTTTTACTACCTATCAAATATAAATAATAAATAATAAAAAAGTGTTATGTTTTACTAATCATATTGGTTATATGATAATGAATATCAAGAGAGAGAAAATAAAAGTAATAACCTTGGGATGGATGTGTCATTTCAAAAAATTCGAGGAGGTTCTGAAATTTCTCAGAAGCTCAAGGGAGGTTAGTGTATAAACCCTTACCATTTTCATAACCAGTAATCTTAACAGAGGAATTGCCATTGAACTTCTCTTCTTTTTTCTTTTTTTAACAAGTCATTGGCCCCCTCAGTAAGAGAATTAGCATTTATCAACCCAGTACAAAAACCTAATATGGCCTCTTATGGCACATATAAGCTAGTGGAAAATCTGCTACCAGATGGACCTGCCTCTGCAGAATGTAAAAGATCAAAACCATAATGATTTAATGATTACAAACCATAAGTATCAGACATTTGAAGGAGTTTCTACCAACTAAAGCAAAAAGGTGACCTCAACACTAGAATCTCATAATGAAACTTCACTCCTAGAATTCAATTTGATTAAAATTTTGGAACAAATTTTCATTCCTAGATTAAACCCAAAATAAACCACTATTAAGGGAAATAATATTGTCTGGTTATTTCTGATTTCTAGTATAAGAACAAAATAGTTCACATTAAATGATGATATTTGGGACTAATCTATTTGATTTTTTTACTGGTAAATTATACACTCACCTTTTAGGTTTTTTGAACCCACAACCTTACCCTCCATGTTGTTCTTACAAGGAAAGGTGCAATTTGAGCCACGCCTCATCGGTACTTATCTATTTGATACGGCCTCAAAGTACCCATTAAGGTATGTACACAACCATAATGTTTTGGTAAGCAATAAATTTGATTTCCATAATATGCTAACAATTTAACATCACCAAGATCATCACCAACCAGAGCTTATATTTAATTTCTTGCTTACTTCGGTTCCAATAACATGCCAATGGTTCAACATCACTAAACTCATAACCACCCAGAGCTTCTAATTAAATTTTTGGCTAAAATGTAAAACTCACCCTCTAAGCATGTGTTTGGCAAAAATTGAAAAGCTAGTTTATTTTACTATTCAGCTTATTTTTGCTACCATTCATGGGTCTCACTGCACTTTTTGGTACTATTCATAGTTACCACTGTACTATTTCAACTAACTTTTACTTTCATCTATAGTACTTTCAGCAAAAAGTTTTCAGTTTCAGCAAAATAAGCGGATTTCAAACAGACCTTAAGTTTTTTTAGAATTATTTTCAGAATTTATTTCAGTCTTCTAACTTTGCTTTCGTTCATTTCATCAACTTTTGTTATAAAAAAAATTTTATCTGAAAAATATTTTTCAATCATTAATTGAATTTTTTTAATTGAAAAAATTGAAAAATTAACCACAACATATGACAAGAGTTTATGGAAAAGCCTTAATTGAATAAAATTGAAAGTTAAAGGACTAAAATGAACGAAAGCAAAGTTAGAGGATTGAAATGAATTTTGGTGAAACATAGAGGGTGGGTTTTGCATTTTAGCCTAGTTTTTTTCTTACTTTGATAATGGTTCAATGCCACCAAGCTCATCACCACTCACATCTTATAATTAAAAATAGGAACAAATTAATTGCATTGCATAGTATTTATCTAAATAATGATTTTCATAAATTGTAAACTTTTATGATCTTAGTGTCTCACATGGATTAAGTGCAAACTTAGCACATGTTTATAAGCTCTTGGGCACCCTCCCCTTGTAAACCGGTTTTTAAGGGTGAGTTCTACCCATCGCTCCCCTTCAAAACACCTTGCCACAAGGTGTCGTTGAGAAATGACAACTTCATGAGAGGAAACCAGCCACTTACCCAATATGCCAAAGCATCTTGACCATTGATTACACGAATAGCTCCAAAGGAATTAATCACAGCCCATAACTAGAGAACTAGCAATGTCTTGTAGTTCAATAGCCGTGTCTTTTGTCCTTTCAAGGTCCCTTCCACAACTTCAAACACTCGGTTAATTTGCTGGACTCTAACCATATTGGCTCCTTCAATAACAATAGCTTCATCATACTCACAAACAACAGGTTGCAGAGAGGCAAATTGTAGATTCTTCTTTTCCGTTGCCTCAAGACTTCATAAGTCTTCTTTAGTCACAGCCTCGAAATTCTACTAAAGTCTTGGTCCACTTGGCGCAACATTATTTTGGCTAACATCAGTGACCATAGGACCACTCATAGGAGCAATGTGTTCTTGAGTGGTAGCTTTCATTGGATTGTCATAAGCAGTAGATCCAAAGGCATCCCAACTAACATTTAACCCAATATGTTCAACATCTTGGAACCATACTAATGCTTCCTCATCCATGTGAAAATAGGCCATTGGAAGCTTTTCATGATATGGGGTCTTGTAATAGTTGGAAGTTTTGGTTTGCTTTATAAACCCAAGTAGCATGTTCTTCACCCTTGAACCTGGGAAAATCAACCTTGATTTATTTTGGAAAAGTTATGGCTAGAGCGTTGCTTGATGTATGATTCTCATTGGAATGAGGTGTTTGGGGTTGTTGTCTTCTTGTTTCTGCATCAAAACCTAGAGGCTAGATTAAAATAACCTAATAGGTGAGTGGAGCCGCCAAAAAGAGAAAGGACTACTATCAGGTCAGCGTTGATAGAGTGAGCCGTCGTGGACGTCAGTTACAGAGCGTGGTGGTGTGTTATGATTCTAGTATCTCACATGGATTAAGTGTAAGCTTATCCATGTGTTTATAAACTCTTGGGCACCTTCCCTTGCAAGTCGATTTTCAAGGTTGAGTTCTACCCATGGCTTCCTAACATAAACAGTTATATAGCATGACACATCTCATAAAATCTAAAAATTAGAAGCAAATTTATGGGGTATTTGCAGTTAATCACCTAAACCAAGGGTTCATTTACAATATTCATTCTAAACTATAAATTTTTGCAATCAACACCCTCATTCATGACTAATTTGGAATGTCCATCTTACCATCTAAAATTAGTGTCAAAATTGACAAATTGGCGGACTGGGTTAAGTGCTAGAGTGCTCTCATTATTATTTCCTCCTAGAGTGCGATGTCCACTACAATCAACTAATTAATTTGTTTATTTTGGATGGTGGAATGCAGATTGCAAATCAACCTTGACTTAAGATGATTGAAAAATTTTGTATTTTTTTAATATGTAAATCAATTCATTAAAAGGGTACCAAAAGGAACCCCAGGTAGCACATTCAGCTAGGGATCATGTCTCATCAAAATCAAAAAATCACTAGTTCAAATCTCCCCTTTTCCTCTCTCCCTTGAGACCAAAACTTATGTATTAAGGAAAAAAAATTAGAACACACACTCACAAAAAGGGGTGCATAGAATAGGGATTTTGATGATCCAGTTCCTATTCCACTTTCAGCTTCCTAAGCCAAAAGATTCAAAGTTGAACTAAAATTCCACCAAAACCATTGTAAAACTTATTCAAAACCCTAAAAATTGAACCTTTTCAACAAAAAAAAGAACTCGAATTCAGCGCCTTTAAAAGCATGCATCATCCTAAGCCTAACCATTATATCATACCAAAACAATGAAAAAAAATCCCTAAAACAAGTAATTGGAGAACAACAAAACAATCAGTGAATTATATTAAAGAAAGAAATTAGGAATGGATAGTGAGGCAATTAGATTAGACCTGATGATCTTTTCAAGGTAATCAGAAAGGACTGCTTGCCAAAAGTGTCCCATGGCTGCGGTGCCTTCAACGGCCACGATCAGCTGCTGCTTCTCTGCCATGGTGAGATCGGAAAGCTGATGAGAGCTGTGAGTAGTGACTGACTGAATTAGTTTCGTATAGAGTCTGTGTTTGGGTTCTCTCTCTGTCTCTGTGTGTGTGAAAGGCAGGAGTGCATGGTTTTTGTTTCGTTTAGAATTCCCAGTATGTATGGTAATGGTAATGGTAATGGTAATGATAATGATAATGATAATGATAGACTAGCGTGCGTGGGTTTGGTTCTCTCTCTCTCTCTTTCTTTTCTCTTCAATCTATAACGACAACCTTACCTTAACGGTGGGTTTGGTTGGGTGAAAACAGGGACTACGAAAAATAGGTTGAGAAAAATAAAGTAAAAAAATGGTATTTTTTTATTATTTTGTTGGGAGAGAAGAGTGATGGGTCCATAAGTTTTATCTCTTGCCTTTAAAATATAATCTCTCCAAATTTAAGAGAAAATAAGAGTAAAAAATGAGAAATTTTTTTTATAAACTACCCCACTTTTCTGATTCTTTTTTTTTCCACGGTTTTTCACTGTAACGTTGGGGTTTTATTTTTTTCTCTCTTTTTTTTCTTTTAACTTTCTACTATAATGTTGGTTTTTTTTTCTCGACTTTTAGACTGTAACGTTGGTTTTTTTTTTAGTCTCCCTCTTTTTCTCTTTTGACTTTTCACTGTAACGTTTGTTTTTTCTTTTTCTTTTTTCTTTCTTTTGTTTGGTTAGGCGATGGGTTCTTCTTTTCTTTCTTTTTTTTCTCTTAATTTTTATTTTTATTATTTTTTAAGAAAACACTTTTAAATGATTTCTTATACTATTTTTTTGAAATGTCCACTTTCATTTATACATAATTTTTTTTTAAAGTATAATGCATTATGTAAGGTCATAATTCACACACAAACCCAACAGTATGAAGGGAATATGCCCAAAAAGCCCAATACAATGAAATTTGTAAAGAGTGGGCTTGAAACCTAGGTTCTATAGATGTTGAATGACAAAAATGATGGGCTAGATCCCCAATTCACATGCAACGAACTGTTTATGTAACAGAAATTCTCTTCAGACGTATGCCGAGAACGGTTTGTATTACTTTTCCTAGTTCTAAAGATAGATTACAATTGAGGGTGATGTGTATAGTGTTTCTCTCTTTCTTCTCCAATCCCCTCCCCCCTTTGAATGCCTTTCTTTTCCTTTTTATATCATCTTCCTCCTTCCCTCCATCCTCCACATATGGATTAGATCACTAATCTAGATACTTGTCCCATCCACCGTCCTCTTGAAGTCTTCCAACAATAGCTGTAAGGTTGATCACCACTGTTCAGATGTCATTTCCTCATTAATGTGGCCAGAGGGATAGGTGCAGAGTCTTTAATGCAGTGGTAGCAGCTTTCTCTAAGATATTTCTCATTCGTTCTTCCTCCTTGTGCTCTTGTGGAACACATATTTATCCACCAAACCTTCTACAATATCCTTCTAAACATCATGGCGTTATCATATGATCTTCGTTTCATATAGCCGAGGAGATGCCCCTCCTCGAACTATTTCCATGGGCCTCTTTTACAACAGTTTGCTTGTGGCCTTTTAAGTTCGGTATCGTTACTACCACTAAACCTTCCTCGGATAAGTTAATACCCTTGAATCAGGCCCAAGGCCCAAGAACAAGCCTTAAATCTTTTGTCCTTACAATAGCCCCTCAAAACTTCATCTTTTTACTTTATCCGAGGAGAAATTTGAGGTTTTGACCTCTCACACGCTTCTAAAACTGTCACACGCAAGAACGTCATTTTCTTCCTTTAAAACTGTTTCTGACACCTCGAAATCCACAACGCCCCTATTAATTGACCCAAGCGATGCTCTTTCCCCCACGTCCAACGGTGAGATGAACATCTAACGGTCTGGATTTTTCCTTTGAATTTTGAGCGAGAAAACTATCATTTGGCTTCGCCTTTCATATAAAACGCTTGGGAAACTGCGATTTTTCCGTTTACTCCAGAAATCAACTAGCTCTAAAGAATTCCTCGTCTTCTCTACTCCCAAGAAGTTCTTGAAGAGTCGTCTACTCCTTCTCTCATAAGTTTTCCTATGTCTAAATTCTTTTTTCTCCTCGGCTATAGTCCTCGGCCATTAACTGTACCCCCTTTCCTTTCTAAATCTACACTTTTACCTCAACTGAATGGGTAGATTCAAATGTTTAGTAGATACTGACGCCGGTATGGAAGGTTTTAAGGTATTGTGCCCCAAATGCCATAACCGATGATAGAAAATAAGGAGAAGTTGTCATTCCCATAATCGCATATTTAGAGGGCAAAATAACGCTTCCCATGAAGAACATAACTAGTGAATACCTGTGTAATCATAGATTATGCCCAGACCAATGTACACCTAACATGTTTAGAATCTTAGGTTGTGTCGACGCTCTCAATGAGCAAATAGGTTTGAGACTCACATGGCACGACGTTGCCTATATGTATGAGTGTCACAAACTTAAAGACGTGTGGTATTACCTCAAGTCTAGGTCTAACATTGTTAGGCTCATATCGTGTCTTCCCAAATCTAACAAAGGCATGAATGACAACTACTTAATCACCTTTAGGAGGTGGTACAATGGTCCTCATTGTCCAGTCAAAAAGGAAAAACCAGGTGTGATTTCATAGGATTTAGGTCCCCTAGCCTGGGGTTTAGTTCTCCTAACTTTATCATTTAGATTTATGTTGTACTTTACTTTTCTCTTTGTTTGACGTTTATTGTTGGTCTAACCATATTTGGCTTTTCGGATGTTTTTGCAGATAAACAGCACGTATCGTCCCGTTTGAGCCTATCCAGCGTCGCGGACCTCAATAGAGTTTTAAGATCCGAGGTACTCGTGAGTGAAGACGGGCAAGTGAAGGCAGCCCATCTCATCTTGGGATATGAATCGCTATCGACTACCTTTCAAGATATTGGCAATGCAATCATCGCGGGTGACCGGAGACGTACAAGGATAGACGTCTCAAAACCGGCGTTCCTTGCTCCACACGATTTATCGAATGATCCTTCTGTCATCCTATATATACGCCCAATAAAAGCAATCCCCTTGCCAGTACAACCTAGAACAGCAGCCGTCCGAGAAGAATCCACATCTTCTCGCTTGTCCCTTGAGGAAGAAATAGACCAATTCTGACTTGAGGAAGCAGAGAAACCTTCAGAGGGCCACATTGTCAACCTCTCGGACGAAGAAAATGAATCCACTAAGAGCTTTGGTATCAAAGGTTTCATAGTGGCCCGTGTAGACAGCAGTGCCGAGGAGGAAGAAGAAGAAATGTCTCGACAACCAGGGACAGGTTTGAAGGATCTTCTTGCCAAGAGGGGTAAGCAAGCCACCGTGAAGGGCTCTTCGGGACCTCAACCTCCTACCAATCTCCCACCCCCTCCCCCTCCTCCAAGCTCCCTTCTTCCTATACCCAACCTCAAAAAGAAGAAAAGAGCGAACGAGGTTGAAGAAGAGGAGCCGGCCTAAAAGAAAAAGCAAAAGCAACAAAAGGCGGCAAAGGGCCAAACTCGAGCTTCCTCCGTGGAAAGCAGGGATAGCCATGAATTGGCCAAGGTTTGCCAAACTCCGTCCCGTTGGTCACCTCCTTTGAAGTTGAATGGGGCTCTTATTCCCTCGCCACGCCTCTATAAGGGAATTCCAAAAAGGGCATACCCATTACCTGGCTGAGGCCCTGGAACAGCCCATCTTGCTGCCTAAGGACATGGATGCCCTGAAGGGGATGAGGCAACCAGATCTTTTTCTATCCCTGAAAAGGGACTTAGCTTTGGTATGTGCCATTATTAACAACATTAATTGCTAATTCGTTTATTTTGTTATTGCATTTGATTTTCTTTCTATCCTTTCAATCATACACGCACTTTTGTATTGCTTTCATCACAATGAACTTGTTCATCACTTTTGCCCAAGCTATCCAAGAGGTTTTCGTGGCTGAGAAGTGGGTAGAAGATGCTCAGAATGAGGCTAAGGCTGAAGCCAGCATCAGGATCGAGACTAAGAAAGCCCTTGGATTGGCCAAGCAGGAGAAACAAAAGCTGGCCAACAAATTGGTGGAAGAGGGAAAAAAGAGGAGAAGCGCCGAGGTGGACTTAAGACAGTCGAGACGCAGGCAGAGGAGCAACGCAAACAGTTACTCAACAAAGGACAAGAGCTAGCCACTGCCCAACAAGACATTTTGCGCTTGAAAGGTGAGTTAGCTCAAGCCAAGGAAGCAGCTCGCACCATTAAAGAAACCATAGATGCCGCATCACTTGCCTCTTTCAACAAAGGGTTAAGGAAACGGAGATCCGATTGGGCGAAAAGCTAGCTGAAGTATGTAGGGATTACTGTCAACAAGTATGGGCAGAAGCCCTTAATGTGGCAGGGGTCTCTGCTACCTCGAAGTGGAGGAAGGCCAAAAACATGTGGCTCCCCCCAGACTTCCGTGCAATTGAAGCCCTTCCACCTCCTTCAACTGCCTCCAAGACAGTGCCCCTTACACAGCCATCCCCAGTCCAAGAACCTATCCCACCTTCTAAAGCATCTACAGGCTTTGATTAAGCAGCGAAGCAAGGTAAGAAGACTGAGAAAAGTTTGAGCAAGAAAGCTGGACAGGGTGACCCTCCACCAGGGGTGAAGGACAAAGGAAAACAAATTAAGACCCCGTCCGAGACCAAACCTTCAAATGCGCCCCTCATCATCAAAGAAGTGGCTCCAAATCCAAAGAGACTGGGCCCAAGCCAAAAGGGGAGGAGGACAAAACAAAGAAAGCTGAAACAAAGTCCACATAAGACCCTTCATCGAAAACCAAGACATAAGTAGCCTAGGATTCTCTCTCAACTTTTTGCCTAACTTCAAGATAGCTTTTTCTTATTATAATTTTACTACCGTCGTTTTGTCCTGTTTTTTTGTTTCCAATGTAGTCACGTACAATTATAATGACAAGTTCAAGATTTCGATCTTTAATTCTTTATAGATTTCATTTACTGGGAATGTTTATATTTTTATCTTGATACAATTTGTATACATAATATGAATGACTTGGTGTGCAAATGAACAGGGTAGGTCTCAATAATGCATTAGGTAATATCAGTAATCTGTCATGGAAATAATTTCATTTCATGGACCTATGCCTTCAGTAGATAACCTGTATGTTGGAATTATATTATTTAATGTGTAACAACAAACAGTTAAATACATAAGAATATAAACCCAAAAATGAGAGGAATATGGTCTGAAACTATATCTTATGTGAAACTCAAGCACAAAAGTAAATCATCAATCTCACCAAGGTATGTGATCCGAGAGCTAAGATATGGCCAAAACTTTGTTTGATTCTTAGAAAGGTGAACAAAAGTGTTAATTTCCTCAAAGTAGATAATCTGAGGACTAGACGTAACTAAGGTTTTGTTTAACACTTAATAAAAATATCAATTTCTACAAGATATGTGGTCCGAGGAGCCAGGCATGACCAAGTTTCTGTTTGATATTTAGAAAAATGAACTGAAGTGTTAATTTTCCCAAAGTAGGTGGTTCGAGGACCAGACATAACTAAGGTTTTGTTTAACACTTAATAAAAATATTAATTTCTACAAGGTATGTGGTTCGAGGAGCCAGACATGACCAAGTTTCTATTTGATACTTATGTTACGACATTTGTGGTTCACCTAATAAGAACATATGTCATTCTTCTATGTAATTGGCTAATCTTTTAACAAAACGCACTTTACTTGTAATTGGGTAGATCTAGGATGTTTTTGATACTTCAAGAAATAAGGTTTCAAGATCAAGTGTTAAAGCCATGCAAGTCTGTCTAAGAAACAAGCTAAGAAGTGCTCTTCATTAAAGCTCGACAGCTGCATCTATCGAGCTTTAAGAAGCTGTTCTAGCCTCGTGGCTCGACTGCTGCTCGACAGCACCTCGACACCTCTAGCTGTCGAGATTTAAGAAAAATACAATTTTTCAATACTGTTTTGATTCTAATCCATGGATATGTCTTTGGGCCTTCTTTTTTCATAACCCTAGACATATAAAAGGATTATTTTAAGGGCTGTCAAAGTAAGCACAAGTTGCACAAGTATTGAGCAAAGTCTGTTCAAGCAATTTGTGACCGAAGACAAAGTTTGCCCTAGTTCATCTCTTTGTGAAGAAGTTGCTGTGTCTTTGAACCATAGGGTTTTGTAACCAAGCATCTTCTCGTTCTTCATTGTGAGGATGAACTGAAGAATTTTGCAGCCAACATCTTTCTCAAGTTGGTGATTGAAGTCGCGTACTGGGATCTGCATTATTGGTTAGTCACGTACTGGGAGCCGTGCATTGAAAAGGAGAGATTGTCATTACAGAACAAGTCCAATTGGGTATTGGGGTAAGGGTTCAACTATAGGCTGGTATAAGGTACTGGGATTCCTTTACTTGTAACCGTTTCTTGTGATAATAGTGGATTCTCGGGAGTGGTGACCTTAAAATCACCCGATGGGGTTTTTATCTTGGAGATTTTCCCTATTCGTAAACAAATCACCGTGTCAAATTTATTTTCCACTGCACTGTAATTTATTAGTGATTTGTTTGTGCTACCACGCGTTTGCATGTTAAATTGGTTAATTAATTAAACTTGGCTAATTAATTAATTAATCCATCACAAGGGGTCAATACGTTTTTGGCCTATCAACTTAGAAAACGAATAATCAACGCAACACAATGACAATAGAAATAAGATGGCAGAAGTGCCTTTCATTAATAATAGTACCTTCATAGGTTATTTACATTCCAAGGACGTGGTACAACCTTTTCATCTAAGTCTGCAAGATAATACGCTCCTATGCTTGCTATTGAAGTGATACGATAAGGTCCTTCCCAGTTAGGTCCTAATTTTCCCTATGCTAGGTTCTTGGCAGTACCCAAGACCTTCCTTAACACCAAATCTCTAGGGGCAAGTGGCCTTAACTTCACATGGAAATCATATCCCTGTTTTAGTTTATGCTGATAGTAAGCTAGCTGAACCATGACATTTTCTCGTCATTCCTCAACTAGGTCTAGGCTTTTTTCCAGCAAATTGTTATTATTACTTGGGATGAAAGAGTTTGTTCTCAATGTCAGAAACCCAGTTTCTAGAGGGATTACAGCCTCGGCTCCATAAGTCATAGAGAAGGGTGTCTCTCCAGTGGATCTTCGAGGTGTAGTTCGATACGTCCACAAAACATGTGGCAATTTTTCCACCCACCTCGCCTTGGCATCATCCAGCTTTTTCTTGAGTCCATTGACTATAACTTTATTAACTGTCTCGGCATGCCCATTCCCTTGCGGATAAGCTGGAGTAGAATACCTATTCGTGATGCCTAGATTACAACAATACCTTCTGAAGGCCATACTGTCAAATTGCAGGCCGTTATCTGAAATAAGAGTATAAGGGATTCTAAACCTGGTGATAATGTTTTTCCAAAGAAACCTCTTCGCATCCACATCCCTAATGTTTGACAATGGCTCAGCTTCAACCCATTTAGTGAAATAATCTATTCCAACGAGCAACCACTTCCTATTCCCTACTGCCTTTGGGAAATGTCCTACAATGTCCAAGGCCCATTGAGCAAAAGGCCAAGGACTAGACAGAGGATTAAGGACACCCCCTGGTTGATGGATGTTGGGAGAAAATCTCTGACATTGGTTACACTTCTTTGCATAATCTTGGGCATCTCTCTGCATATTGGGCCACCAATACCCCTAGGTAAGAGCTCTATGAGCTAAAGACCTTCCTCTTATGTAACTTCCACAAATCCCTTTATGCAACTCTTCCAAAAGTAATTTCGTTACTTCAGGGTGTATACACAACAAATATAGTTCTGGAAAAGAGCGTTTGTACAACTTTTGGTCCTCGGACAACCAAAATCGATGTGCTTTTCTGCGTACTTTATCTGCTTTAGACTTCTCCTTGGGCAAGATATCATTTTTAAGGAATGACATTATAGGATCCATCCAATTAGGTCCCACCCTAATCTGATGAATTTGAATGATGTCATTATTCATTCCAGTAGGTTTACATAGATCTTCAATAAGAATAACCCGTGGTAGACCTTGTGCCGAGGATGTCACAAGGGTGGCTAGGGAGTCAGCATGAGTATTCATACTCTTGGAGATATGCAACAAACTAAAAGATTCAAATTTTGATTGTAAATACCTGGCCTGGGTTAAATACTCTTGCATTCTTGGATCTCTAGCCTTTAACTTTCTTTCCACCTAGCCCACCATTAATTGTGAATCTGAGAGTATCTGCACTGTTTTTCCACCCATTTTCTGAACTATATCCATTCCTACCAGTAAAGTTTCATATTCTACCTCATTGTTGGTGGCTGAGAACCCCAGTCTCAATGATTTCTCAAAAGTAATTCCCTCAAGAGACACCAAAATTAGCCCCACACCAGATCCTCTTTGATTTGCTGCTCCATCAACATACACTTTCCATATCAAAGGTTCCTTATACAAAACCATGCCAACTGATTTTTCATCTATGTCCAACCTTTTAGTGTTCTCTTGTAATGAAGGCTCAACAAACTCTGCAACCAAATTAGCAAGGACCTGTCCCTTCATGGAGGTGCGAGGCATATACTTGATATCAAAAGCCCCCAAGATGGTACCCCATTTGGAAATTCGTCCAGTATAATCAGCACTCTGAAGTATAGACTTAAGAGGAAGTTGTGTTAAAACAACAATCGTATAAGATTGGAAGTAATGGGGAAGCTTACGCATAGCATGTACCACTGCTAGGATCGCCTTTTCTAATGGTAAATAGTGCATCTCAGTCTCATATAAAGATTTGCTCACATAATAATCTGACCTCTGCAGACTATTATCAACCCGTATTAGAACCAAACTAACAGCATGATTGGCCACCGCAATATATGCGAACAGAACTTCATCAACTTTTGGCTGAGACATGATAGGTGGTTGCGAAAGATATTCCTTAAGCTGTTGAAAAGCTAAAGCGCACTCCTCGATCCATTCAAATCATTTCCATTTATTCAGCAGTTGGAAGAAAGGCCTATACCTATCTGCGGGCCGAGAAATAAACCGGTTGAAGGCAGCAGTCATCCCAGTCAACCTCTAAACTTCTTTAGGATTCCGAGGTGGCTGTAAGCTATTAATTGCCTTGACTTGCGCAAGATTGACTTCAATTCCCCGATGAGTAACCATTTAACCTAGAAACTTACCAGATCCCACACCAAAAGAGCACTTAGAAGCATTAAGGCGCAATTTGTACCTCCTTAGCATCTGAAAAGTATCATTCAGGTCTTCCACATGTATGGAAACTGTTTTACTTTTCACCACCATGTCATCCACATACACTTCAATAGTCTTTCCCAACTGCAGCTCAAACATCCCAGTCATCATCCTTTGATAGGTAACCCCTGCGTTCTTCAAACCGAAAGGCATCACCTTATAGTGATAATTCCCTGTAGGGGTGACAAAGGCTGTCTTTTCTTGATCACCCAAAGCTAAAAGTATTTGGTGATAACCTTGGAAAGCATCTAAAAAACTCATCCAAGGACGCCCAACAATAGCATCCACTAGCTGATTTATACGAGGCATTGGGAAAGAATCTTTAAGACAAGCCTTGTTCAAATATGTGAAGTCTACACATACTCTCCACTTCCCATTCTTCTTCTTCACAACCACTGTATGAGCCAACCATTCAGGATAAAACACTTCTTTGATAGCACCAGCCTTTTTGAGCTCAAGTACCTCTTCCTTGACAACCTCGAAATGCTCTCTAGATGAGCGCCGAGGTGGTTGCTTCCTCGGCACCATAGCCGGATTGACATTCAAATGATGGCAAATGAAACTCAGATCAACCCTCGGGGCCTCATAAACATTCCACGCAAATACATCCACATTTTTCTTCAAGAACATAACCAGCTCTGCCTTCTCCTGAAGTGGCAACTGAACTCCCACCTGAAAGAACTTTTTAGGGTCATCATCTATAAGAACCTTCTCTAACTCTTCACACACAGCTTCTCCTATCGCTGTTGTCTTGGGCATATCCAGAGACTTTGATTGCTATGAGCCTGCCTCAGCCGAGGCCGAGGACTTTGGTCTAGGCTGATGCAGAATTGCAGCTGCCATACACTGTCTAACCACAGATTGAATCCCAATTATTTTCTCGATCTATTCCCCTGATGGGAACTTCACTTTGACATGTAGAGTTGAGGAAACGGCCCCTAGAGCATGCAGCCAAGGTCTCGTCACAATGGCCGTGTAGGGAGAATAGGCGTTGACCACAATGAAATCCACTTCTACCACTTTTGGGCTTGATTGTACAAGCAACCTAATTTGCCCCTTTGGTACGACAACTTTCCCCTCAAAGCTTATCAATGGAGAATCATAAGCTGTAAGATCCTCAAGCCTTAAATTTAGCCCCTTGAACAAATCAGGGTACATGATATCTGCACCACTACCCTGATCAACCATTATCCTCTTCTCGTCGTAAACCCTTATCCTCAACGTAACAACCAAGGCATCGTCATGCGATTGGATAGTCCCAATCTTGTCTTCTTCCGAGAAACCCAAAATTGGTGGGACACTCCCTTTAGTCCTCTTAGTCTTAGAACTAGAATCCTTAGTAGGTGCTCGTAGTACAGACATCACCCTGGAAGGACGAGAACTAGTCCTCCCAAGAGCAGCGAAGATAATATTGATCGTACCCAGAGGAGGCCTTGATGAAGTGTTGCCCTGATTGATTGGACCTGAATGATCTCCCTACCCATTGGGACGATACAAAAATTACTTTAAACCACCTCATTGCAACAGGTCCCAAGCTAGAAGAGAAGACTTTGCACATTAAAGTTTCATTTTTAGAGTGCACCGCCATTCTCTAATTGAAATGACTCACATGCTCTACAGGGTCTGTTCGGCCATTATAAATGATGAACGTGGGTTGGGTGAACTGCCCTGGAAGCTTCCCCTTCTCCACCCTAATTGTGAAAGGTGACTTGGAAATTTGGTACAACGCCCTACTCATAGCATCATTTGCCAAGCCCCTGGAAGAATAAGACTTCTTGTCCTTATGACCATGAAGATAATCCTCCTCATAAGAAAAAGATTCACTGGGAGGAGTTCTTGACCTGGGCCTATAACTACTACCTTGGGAATCTTCATAAGAAGGGTCATAAAAAGAAGGAGTTCATCTTCGTCTCTCATGACGCAGCTTCTTCTTGAGGTGGTCAATCTCCTTTTGCATAGCCTTAGCATTTTCCTCGTGAGGAATTCTGCTTCCCCCTTGTGAACAACTCCTGTCGATGTGCCCTATATGCACACTACCCTCTCGATCTCTTTCCTATTCAAGATGCAGAAAGTGATCTTCATGCTGGGACCCTATAGACTCTGCATGGCGTGAACCTGAGCCTGTCATAATGTCCAATTCCTAAAACACAAGATTTTCCACAAACGGCGCCAATTGTAAGGTCACAATTCACACCCGAACCCAACAGTATGAAGGGAACAGGCCCAAAAAGCCCAATACAATGAAATTTGTAAAGAGTGGGCTTGAAACCTAGGTTCTATGGATGTTGGATAACAAAAATGATGAGCTAGATCCCCAATTCAAATGCAATGAACTGTTTATGTAACATAAATTCTCCTCGGACGTATGCCGAGGACGGTTTGTATTGCTTTTCCTAATTCTAAAGATAGATTACAATTGAGGGTGGTGTGTACAATGTTTCTCTCTTTCTTCTCCGATCCCCCTCCCCCACTTTGAATGCCTTTCTTTTCCTTTTTATATCATCTTCCTCCTTCCCTCCATCCTCCACGTATGGATTAGATCACTGATCCAGATACTTGTCCCATTCACCGCCCTCTTGAAGTCTTCCAACAATAGTTGTAAGGCTAATCACCACTGTTCAGATGTCATTTCCTCATTAATGCAACCAGAGGGATAGGTGCAGAGTTTTTAATGTGGTTGTAGCACTTTCTCTAAGATATTTCTCATTCTACAATATCCACCAAACATTCTACAATATCCTTCTAAACATCATGGTGTTATCATATGATCTTCACTTCATGTAGCCGAGGAGATGCCCCTCCTCGGACTATTTCCATCAGTCTCTTTCACAACAGTTTGCTTATGGGCTTTTAAGTTCGGTATCGTTACTACCACTAAACCCTCTTCAGATAAGTTAATACCCTCAGATCAGGCCCAAGGCCCAAGAACAAGCCCTGGACCTTTTGTCCTTACATATTACTTTCTCTTTTATTTAAGAGGGATATAATGGTAAATTTATACAAACCTTATTTTCAACCAAACTAAAAAGTTTTCCACCCCTCTACTTTTCCACCCTCTCAACCAAACACAACTGAGGAAAACTAAAAACTTTTCTATCCTCCCACTTTTCCACACTCTCTTTATTTTCTATCATCTCACTTTTCTATCCTCCCAACCAAACAGACCCTAAAAATGGTATCAATCGCCTTTTGTTTCACAGATCCATAAACGTTCCGTTTTGTTGGAGATGAGTTTTTTTTTTAATAATTTTTTTAAAGATTATTAAATTATACAAAATTTAATAAAAATAGAATTTGAATAAATTTGACATCACAAAAAAATAGGCGGAAATACTATTTTCGTCCCTATATTTTCACCATATTCCCACTTTGGTCCCTACTTTTTATTTTTACTACTTTTAGTCTTTATTTTGAAAAATGCATTTTGTTTTTTATCCCTACCATCATCTCTCTAACGGAAATATCATATATGGCTAACAAAGTGCATGATTGACAATCAAAATGCCTACGTAGCCATTAAAATAAAAATAAAAAATTAATTTGGCATTTAAATAATGCCACATCAGTACTTTAATATTTAAAAAGCCACATCATTCTTTTTTCTTTTCTTTAATTATTTTAAATAAAATAAAATTTTAGTTATTATTTAATTATTTAAATGGTTTCAAAAAAAATTATTTAAATAATAATTAAATAGTTAAATTTTTTTCCTATTCTTTGTGTTCGTACTATTCATGTTCTTTGTGTTTTTAGTAAATTAATTCTTACTTTATTTTATTTTCTTTACTTTTCCAGTACTTTCTTTATTTTTCCAGTACTTTCTTTATAACCAAATAAATCAAAATTCAAAACTTAGATCAAACAATAATCAGCATGCCCCAACCAAAATCCAGAAATCAACATACGCCCACCAAAATTCAAAACCTAGAAATCAACATACATCAACAATCAAACCCAGAAACAGATTTGCATATCCAAAAATTTGAACCCAACATACACCCTTTAAAATCAAAAGATTTGCATCCCCTTTGTTCACAAAATCAACACCAATCTCCAAGTTGGAAACCCACTAATCCATACAAAATCATATCCAACTTGGAAGCACACAGATCTCCACCATCCTCTAAATTTCACCATTCTCTTGAACCCACCCTTTGGAATCACAAACCACAAATCCACCACAGATCAATGCACCAATCCACCACAAACCCAGATCAACAAAACTCACAAACCCATAACCCACAAACCCAGATCTATACCAATGAGCTGAGAGATGATAGAGAGAGACAACAATCCATGAGAGAGAGAATCGAGAGATAGAGAGAGTTTCAGCCATTTGGGTATGAGTTTGAGCGAATCATTAGATAGAGAGAGTGGGTCGGTTAGAGAAAGAAAATAAAGAACCAACGCCGGTTGTGGTGGTGGCGGCAGTGGTGATGAGTAGAGGAGGTCGGCCATGGAGTTAGAAAGAGTTGTCAGAGTTTTGGAAGAGAAAGAGAGAGAGGGGGGGGGGGGAAGGTTTGAGAATATTTTAGAAGGTAGGGGAATTAATTTGATAAGGTAGTGTTGGGGTTTGAAGTTTTTCTTCTGAGTGTGTGAAAATTTTTTGGATTTGTGAATGAGAAAATTTTGGGTTTGGTTGCCAAGAAAATTCATGAAAAGAAAGACAAAGAAAAGGTAAGAAAAAAAAAGGATTGATTTTCTAAGAATATGAGTCATGTTTTGGGGAAGGACACAAAGAACATGATGATGTTATTCCAAAAAAATTAATGAAATGAATATAAAAATTAATTTAATTATCTTTTAAAAAAAATAGAAATTGAGAATTTTGTTATCAATTTTTTTTCTATTTTGTTTATTTTATTTATTTATTTAAATGCTGACATGGACTTTTTTAATGTTAACTAAATTTTTTTATTATTATTTTAATGGCCACATAGGCGTTCTGAGAGTTAATAGTGTACTTTGTTAGCCACATAGGATAATTCTGTTAGAGAGATGACGGTAAGGACCAAAATAGAACGCATTTTTCAAAATAGGGACTGAAAGCAGTAAAAATAATAAGTAGGAACCAAAGTGGGAATATGGTGAAAATATAGGGACGAAAATAATGTTTCTGCCAAAAAAATATATTAAAAAAAATACGCAAATACATAAAATTTTTCAATTTTCTTCTACCAACAAAATGAAAAGGCAAAAAATAATTGATGGGAAGTGAGAGGAAGAGAATGTTCAAGTGAGAGTTATAAAGTGAAAGAGAGTTTGAAATTATGATGGAGAAGAAAAAAATGAGAAAGTAAAAGAAAGACAGAGAGGTGTAGAGCAGCGAATGATACATGTAGCAACTACGAACCTAGCCACCAAAGAGAGAAAAACTATTACAACTGAAAAGCTGAGAAAGATAAACTAACCAAAATCGTTGGCATTCTTAAATTAGGGTATTAAAAATTTTGTTGTAGGTGTACAAAACTTGTTAGTTTAAAAAAGAATATATATATATTGCAAGTCTTCTAAGTTGCATGCGGCAGTGCCACCAAGTTGTAGGCAAGTTTTGAAGAAGACACCGATTGAAAATACCAAAAAAATGTCAGTTGAGCTACAAAACTCTTGCAAAGTAACTTTGCTTCATTATTATTATTATTATTATTATTATTATTATTATTATTTTACAATAAGTTCAAAAGGGATTAGAACTCTTCTTAAAACATAACAATGTTACTAGATTATAAATAAATAACTAAAAAAAACTGTAAGATTAAAGTCTCTTAAAGATGCATGATGAAAATTCCTATAATCATTAACTAGTGAATTTTTTTATAGGTCATTAACTGGTGATTGAAAGTATAAACAATGTATATTTTTTTAATCTTTTTGAACAATTATAAGTAGGTTGATTATGTTATGATTAAAGTGACCATCTACTATCTACACATTGTTTACGACAGGGGCCAAAAATGCAAGAACGAACTAAATCTCCCCTTGGGTTTTTTAGAAGTTATTATTTATGGGGAGTGTCAAGCTCAAACTTCCAATATTTAGTTAATAGAGGCTAATGATGCACCGCAAGAGAGAAATCAAAAAGCCAATAACTAAAAAAGTTTTTAAAAAAATGCTTAAAAATAACAAGTTTGAAACTTCAACCCACGGACAGTAGGAAAAGGAGATTGAGAGAGGTTGAGAGATTAAGAGGGAAGGTTTCCTTGTACCAATATTTCCAACCCCAAACTTCAGAATTGTGAGAATGTTTGCTAGCTGAATGAGCTTTAACTCTAAAGTTTTAGCTATATGGGTAAAACGTGGCTTATCCCTTTTAAATCTGATTGGGACCTTTTGTATTGAGTTTGGAGTGCTCTTAGTGACTGGTTTTTAGTCAATAGAAGAGACGTTGAACCCTAAGGCATCAAACGATGAGTAATTTTTAGGTTTGCTCTTGTTTGGATGAAAGGAAGATTTGCATTTGTCATCAATAAGGGAAAGGCTTAACTAAACCCCCCATTGGCTCCCCTTTTCAGTTGTTTCAAACTATTGTGAGGCTCACCTAAGTGAGGGCTAGCAACTAGAGTTGGCCAATGAGAGCCAACTATGTTTTAAAGGCAAAAATGGGTTAGGATATAAACTTTGGGCCATAGACAACAATAGCATAAGACCTCTTTTGGGATGAGAATTTTGGGTACAAGATCTCCTCCATGAGATTGAAAAAAGTGTGCTTTGGTGTTTTTTGAGGGAGGGAAATGATTTTTAGTGATGCATGCTAATTTTGCTATGTATTCTCTACTTTCTCTCTTCTCGCAGATATCACGTTCTTTCTCTTTTCTCTCTTCTTTCACTTTCAACTCCTACCATTGTTGTTGTTGTTGTTGTTGTTGTTCCACATTCATAGGTACTATTCCTTTTATACCCAATATCAAGCCTATGTGATTTTCTTTTTTTTTACTCTTATTTTCACCAACAATTTTGTCTGTCGTGGGCATTCAGCCAACACCCATAATGTACCATTCTAGCCGTGTGTAGGTGGGTTCAATTCGACTATCTTCTAGCCGCTAGTAGTGGGTTCAATCCCACTACCTAGGCTCTATGACAAACTTCTTTGTCCTTTTGGGTAAAGGCCAATTGGCCATAACAACCTTGCCTCTCTCTCTCTCTCTCTCTCTCTCTCTCTCTCTCTCTCTCTCTCTCATTAATTCTCTTTGTCTTCATTCTCTAGCATGCACCAAATGGTTCCCACCTTCCTTCTTCCATTTTTGGTAAAAATGCCTTCCCAGCAAGGCATATTTCCAAAAGTGGTCTTGACAGGATACCAAATCTAGGTCCTTTCCCCCATCCACCAAACCACACCCTTTACACCTCATTGGTCGTGGACTTACTCCTTTGCGTGGCTAGGATGTAGAAGGGTAAAGCCCAGACCTTATCTTACTCACCTGCCTTGCCACTTTTGTCTTTTCTTTGATTTGTTTTCTTTCTTCTTCACAAATTGTTTGTTATTGCTACTTTTGTTTTATTTCATCGTGTCTTTTATTGAAGGATAGGTTTGGCTTCTTATCCTTTTATATAAAAGGATTTGAAGCTTTGTGGGCTAAATAACCTTTGTTGGATCAAAAGGGTCTTGGACACAATTTGCCTTGATCTACCAAAGTCGTTTTCTGCAGAAGACATGTGTTGAGCTTTTCATCTCTAACTCTTTTCTATTCAAAGAAGTGTCCAAGGAAGTTTGGGATTTTCTCCATTCTTCTATTTCTTTTATACAAAAGGCTTGGAACTAGTGGAATTTGGTGGGTGTGAAACTTGGCTCACATGTGTCCTAATTTAACTGCCCATGGGGTGTGAGTGCAAATACCAAATTGCCTTCCTTTAATATACATTTACTAAAATGTCATTATGTACGTTGTGGGCTTAAATTCTCTACTCCTTAAGGACCGAATTCATTGGGGTAGGCATCGTATTTTGTCCGTCCTCAATTTGCATGTCAGACCTCGAAAATTTCAAAAATATAATCTTTTCTCCACGGGGCCGCGGAAACATCTAGATTGACATGGCACAACCCATTCAGGGATCAAAGCACTCAAAGTGCCATTTCAAGTCGAATTGACCAAAATACCCCTAGTCAACCCTAGGTTAACCGAAAGTCAAAATCGGTCAAAATAATCTCAAAACAAAATTTTTCATGTTTCTACATCAAACTTGAGCTACTCGCTAATTTTCGTCAACTTTGACCAAAATTGACCTCAGGCTCTCGGGGACACCAAAAACCTAATTTTGATTTGATTGTCAGAACCATTTAGGACTAGTGTCATTGCGAAGATTATCAAATTCCCTTTCTAAAGACTATTCATGGGTTGAAATCATAGTTAAAACAGTTGAGATATCCAAAAAAGCCGTGCAAAGCGTATTAGCATGCTTCCCAAGGCCATAACTTTTGATCTGACTGTCGGATCAAAAGTCAAAATTGATTTGACCGAAAGTCAAAATTGATTTTGACCAAAAGTCAAAGTCGGTCAAAATAATCCCAAAACAACATTTTTCATGTTTCTACATCAAACCCGAGCTACTCGCTAATTTTCGTCAACTTTGACCAAGATTGACCCCAGGCTCTCGGGGACACCAAAAACCTAATTTTGATTTGATTATTAGAACAGTTTAGGACTAGTGTCATTGCGAAGATTATCAAATTCCCTTTCCAAATACTATTCATGGGTCGAAATCATAGTTAAGACGGTTGAGATATCCAAAAAACCGTGCAAAGTGTATTAGCATGCTTCTCAAGGCCATAACTTTTGATTCGACCGTCGGATTTCCAATTTCTTTAATTTTATGGAAACTAGACATCCATAGTTTTCCAAGGACACCAAGATTAGCTCAATCCGAGATTGGGAAGACATTTAAATATGCATTAGAAGATGGACCAAGAAAAAGCCAAAACTACTGATGTCAGCAAGGTGGCCAGCGGCCCTACAAGGTGCGCCAAAAGCCAAAGGGTCACTTTTCCAGTATAAATGCCCTCAGACCCCTCATTTTGCCAAAAAAAAGAAGAAGTTTTGGGCAGTTTTCCTGGGCAAATTCTCTCTCTCTCTTTTCTCTAATTTCTCTCCCAAACATATCCAAACACATCAAAAAACATCCAAACACATAAAAACACCTTTGATTCTCCACTTTTCTCTACAATCATCAAGGTAGTGTTCTTGTACCTAATCTTCCTCTCCTTGGTTCCATACCTTGGATTTAAGGTTTAAAGGGTATAGATGTAGCTTTTTAGCTACAATCTACACCATTTGCTTTATCCTTGTTCATGTCATGTCTATTTGCTTTCCATAGTATAATATGCTTTTATTACTTTTCCTAGCATGTTCTTGCTTCCTAGCTTGTCTTTATAGTTTTTCTAGCATGTTTCCTTACTTATGCCTTGATCTAACGCTTTGATGTTGTTGGCCTAGCCTTCTTGGGTTAGGATATGTCTAAATTTAATGTTTATGCTTAGATCTACATGCATGTGTGCTCTTTGCCATGTTTATGTTTAAATCTATGTTCCTATGCTTAGATCTATGTGCTTCGTGCCATGTTTGTGTGCTTAGATCTATGTTGGTTGCTATGCCATGTGCTTCTAAGTCTTTCTCTCCTTGATGTCTCTCTTTCTGGTGTTTTGGCCCTTTTGGTAGGGTGTAGATCTAGATCTAGTCTAGGCCTACATTTGCACACTTAGGTCTGAATCAAAGAGTTTTGATCATTTCCTTTGCATGTCTATGTTTGCTTGCTTGCTTCTATGTCTTATGCCTATGTTAGACTCTATAGAACTAGGCTTTTCCATGCTTTGTGCCCTTCGTGGGCTTGTGCTTGTGTGGTTGCATCCATCCCTCATAGGGATTGATTGGGTGTAGTCACTTGTGAGATACACCTTTGTGGTGTTAGAGTGCTTGATACACACATTTCTCTGCTCCGTGCGATGTTGATATGCTTGCCTTACTTGCTTTGTGCCACCCGTTTGGATTTCTCTGCTTCTATGCATCTTTGCACACTTGTCTAGTTATTCATGCATGAGTCTGTGTGTCATCCATACTCCAAACCAATGGAGCTATGGACACTCGATCCAAACCAACATTTTTCCTCCTAGGACACCATCTTTTGTTTGATAACATGTTTGTTTGACCCTATTTGGCATCTTTTGCTAGCATATCTTTAACATGCTTTCCTTCTATCTCTTCATTTGCTTATCTGCTAGCTTGTTTCTTTGGTCTTTGCATGTACACAGATGGAGCGAGAATGCTTAGAGCGAGGGTGTGACCTTCTAGGCACAAGAGAAAAGGGAAAGGATGCAAGCAAGAAAACGCAAGCCCACAAAGGATAATGTTCAGTAGATTAGGGGGCCTAGCCCCCTCTAGAACAGTTTTCTCTTTCCCTCTCTCTAAGCCTCTTCTTTAGAGCATGTATTAGGGTTCCCCCTCTCCTTGTACCCTTTTAATATTCCTGCTCCTTGCTTGGGCTGTATTCCCTGGGTATGGTAATGTTTGTTTTACATTTCCTATACCTTGTTGAGCCATACCCTATAGGGAAATTATCACGAAATTCTCAACCTATGAGAAACATAAAATAGAGAAAACACATGCCAAAGAAAAAAATTAATCACACGCATAAGAAAGTATTTACGTGGTTCAGCAATTTGCCTATGTCCATGGAGTTGCAGGGATTTCACTATTATCAGGGAAAAATACAAAGTGCGGCTACACGTTTTTCTCTCTTACAATGGTAGCCCGAAAAAAACCCTAATCACCAAAATAACTTTTTCTATATCCTGTGCATAGGATTCACAATGGGTTACAAAACGGACCAAAATGAGGCTTGTCCATGAGTGCTTCGACTTGGGCCTGTCGACTCAAGCCTCCGTTCCATGGACTAAGCCTCAGAAATCTCCCATTAAAAAACCATGCAACATTATTCGGGTTAGGTCGAATCGTCAACCAGATCAAACACAATTAGGCTCTACAAAGCCTAACAAATCTCCCATTTGGAGACTAGTTCAATCACGAACATTAGCCGCTATCTTCCAAAAAACAATCCCTCATCCCTACAACTCATCCTCCTATCCTCAAGCTAGAAGGCCAACTGAAGCTGCACACAGCTTCAGATTCTCAATAGTGACACCCTTAGTCAACATGTCTATCAGGTTCTTAGATCCACAAATCTTCTCAAGTCTTACCAGCTTATCTTCAACAAGGTACCAGATAAAGTAGTATTTTGACTGTATATGCTTCAACTTTGAATGAAAAGCTGAATTTTTAGCAAGAAAAATTGCACTTTGACTGTCACTATGTAGAATGTCCATCTCTTGCTTCTTACCCAATTCATCTAAGAAGCCATGTAGCCAAATCATCTCCTTTCCAGCTTTAGTTGTTGCAACATACTCAACTTCTATAGTAGACAAAGTGACAATCTTTTGCAAATTTGAGGCCCAAGATATAGCTGTACCACCCAGAGCAAATACAAACCCAGTAGTACTCTTTCAATATCACCAGCAAAATTAGCATCTATATAACCCTGTAGTTTCAAACTTGCACCTGTGAAGCAAAAACATGTATCTGATGAACCCCTCAGATATCTCAGAATCCACTTGACTGCCTCCCAATGCTGTTTTCTTGGCCCACTCATGAATCTGCTCACAACTCCTACTGCATGTGCAATGTCTAGCCTTGTACACACCATAACATACATCAAGCTACCAATAGCTGAGGCATAGGGCTCCTTGCTCATATTATCCCTTTCTTCTTATTCCTTGCTTAGTTTGAAATGACTACCCAAGGGTGTGCTCACTAGTTTAGCTTCATTCATGTTGAACCTGCTGAGAACTTTCTTCACATACTCTGATTGTGAAAGCTTCACTGTACCATTAGCCTTATCTCTAATGATTCTTATACCTAGGATTTGCTTTGCAGCTCCCAAATCCTTCATTGCAAACTATTTTAACAATTGCTTCTTCAGATTATTAATCTGCTCAATGTTAGACCCTGCAATGAGCACATCATCCACATACAATAGTAAAATGATGTAAGAATTATCTAAAAATTTAACATAGCAACAGTGATCAGCTTCACATCTCTTGAACCCAATTCTATGCGTAAAACTATCAAACTTCTTGTACCACTGTCTAGAAGCTTGTTTAAGGCCGTACAAGCTCTTTCTCAGTTTGCAGACTAGATTCTCTTGTCCCTGAACAATGAACCCTTCTGGTTAAATCATGTAAATGTCTTTCTCCAAGTCACCATGAAGGAATGCTGTCTTCACATCTAATTGCTCAAGATGTAAATTTTCTGCAGCCACTATTCCCAATACCAGTCTAATTGTTGACATCTTCACAACTAGAGAAAATATCTCTAAGTAGTCAATGCCCTTCTTTTGCTGGAACAATTTAACAACTAATCTGGCCTTGTAACGTTTGCTACCATCATACTCATTCTTTATTATGTATACCCACTTGTTGTGCAAGGCCTTCTTTCCTACTGGCAATTCAGTCAATTCCCATGTTTGATTCCCCAATAAGGAATCCATCTCATCCTTCATGGCTAACTCCCACTTGCTTGAATTTGCATCTTGCAAGGCTTCATCATAACATTCTGGCTCACCACCATCAGTTAACAGGAGATAATTTAGAGCTGATGAATAACACTGTGGAGGTCTAATGGTCTTGGAAGATCTGCGGACTTTAGCTATAAGTGTGCTCTGATCTACCTGTGAATCTACATTCTCCTTATCTTCTTCACCCATTTTCTGAACAGTGCTTTCAGTCAATTCATCTAAGTTGACAAACTCATATTTATTTTGATCTATCTCTGTAACATCTGACACTACAGTTGACCTGTCCTTATACATAACCTGTTCATTAAATATCACATTTCTACTTTTGATGATTTTCCTGTTTTGTTCATCCTAAAACCTATAGCCAAATTTATCATCATCATAGCCAATGAAAAAACATATTTTAGACTTTGCATCAAGTTTACTACGAGCATCAGAATCAATATGAACATAAGAAACACAACCAAAAACTTTTAAATGGGAAAACTTTACCTCTTTACCGCTCCAAACCTCCTCAGGAAGTCTAAACTCCATAGGAACTGATGGTCCTCGGTTTATCAGGTAAGCTGCAGTGCTAACAGAATCAGCCCAGAAAGTTTTTGGTAGTCTAGCATGCAACCTCATACTCCTAGCACGCTCATTGAGAGTTTTGTTCATGCGCTCAGCCACACCATTCTATTGTGGTGTCCCAAGAATGGTCTTCTCCATCCCAATTCCTTGTGTAGGACAATATTTACAGAACCCTTCATCTATGTACTCTCCTCCATTATCTGACCTAAAACATTTTACTTTCAAACCTGTTTCTGTTTCAACCATAGCCTTCCGTTTCTTAAAAATTTCAAATACATCAAATTTATTTTTCAAAAAATAAACCCATACCTTTCTGCTTAAGTCATCAATGAAAGTGATGTAGTACCTTGAACCTTTAAGGGAGGCAACCGGAGAAGGCCCCCCACAAATCAGTGTGTACTAACTCCAATTTCTTAACCTTCGGTGTCTTGCCAGTTTTCAAGAAGCTCACCTTATTCTGCTTTCCTAAGATGTGACTTTCATACATGTCAAAATCAATGGACTTCAATTCTGGTAGTTTTTCTTTTGACAGCAGTACCTTCATCCCTTTCTCACTCATGTGACCAAGTCTGTGGTGTCATAGGCTTGTATCAGTACCTTCAGCAACTACAACTGTGTCTCTTGGACTTGAGGTCATATAGAGAGTACCAGTCTTCTTTCAACGAGCTAATACTCTAGCTCCCTTTGTAACCTTCCAAGTCCCGCCAATAAATAGTATTGCATGCCCTTCATCATCAAGTTGTCCAACAGAAATCAAATTCCTCCTCAGGTCAGGAATGTGTTGAACCTTCTCCAGTAACCAAACAGACCAATAGGGCAACAATATCCCGGACATCTCCTATACCCATAACATCCAAAGTTGTACCATCAACCAAATACACCTTACCAAAATCACCTGCAACATAATTCTGTATGATTTCTCGGTGTGGAGTGGTATGAAACGAAGCTCTTAAGTCCAAAACCCAATCATCAAGTGGACTGTCTACTGCAAGAAGTAATGCATCTTGTACCTCTTCTGTTACAGCATTAGCAAAATCATCTTCATTCTTTTTCTTAGGATTTTTACATTGCCTACTAAAGTGACTTGTTTTCCCACAGTTCCAGCATTGTACTTGTTGGCCTGATCTAGATTTACTTCTATTCCGATTAGAATTTCTAGATTTTGATCTGCCCTGATTTGAATTTCTATCATTACCTCTGCCTCTTGACTCAAGGTTTAGGGCAGAACTAATTCTTGAGGTTTCACCTGCATCTCTTCTACGAATCTCCTCAGCCAGAATTAAATCTCGTATGTCATTGTACTTTAGCTTTTCTTTTCCTGTGGAATTGCTTACTGCCATCCTCATTGCCTCCTAATTGTTTAGCAAAGAAGCCAAAATGATCAATGCACGGATCTCATCATCAAAATCAATTTCTACAGACGACAATTGATTTGTGATAGTGTTGAATTCATTCAGATGTTGTGCTACTGATGCGTTCTCTGCCATCTTCAGATTGAATAGTTTCTTCATCAGATGCACCTTGTTGTTTGCTGACGACTTTTCATACATACCAAACAAAGCCTTCATCAACTGTGGTCTTCTCCTTTACAACATTTTGTGCAACAGACCTAAACAGCGTTAAGCTGATAACTCCCAGTACCTGTCTATCAAGAAGAGTCCATTCCTCATCCTTTATAGTCGTAGGTTTTGTTCCCAAAAGAGGCAGATGCAATTTCTTCCCATAGAGATAATCTTCAATCTGCATCGTCCAATACGCAAAGCATGTGTCATCGAACTTTTCTATTCCAAACGCCTTTCCTGCTTCCTCTACCATTGCTCCCACTCAAACCTAACCCTAGGCTCTGATACCAGTTGTAAGGAAATTACCACAAAATTCCCAACCTGTGAGAAACAAAAAATAGAGAAAACACACGCCAAAGAAAAAAATTAATCACATGCACAAGATAGTATTTATGTGGTTCGGCAATTTGCCTACGTCCACGGAGTTGCAAAGATTTCACTATTATCAGGGAAAAATACAAAGTGCGGCCACAGTTGTTTCTCTCTCACAACGACAGCCCAAAAAAAACCCTAATCACCAAAATAACGTTTTTCTATATCCTGCGCACAGGATTCACAATGGGCTATAAAACGGACCAAAATGAGGCTTGTTCATGAGCACTCCGGCTTGGGCCTGTCAGCCCAAGCCTCTGTTCTATGGACTAAACCTCATAAAATCTCCCATTAAAAAACCATGCAACATTATTCGAGTCGGGTTGGGTCATCAACCGGATCAAACACAACAAGGCTCCATAAAGCCCAACATACCCTTAGAACGTTGGCAATGTTTGATTTACTTTCCCGCTCAGTGTGGTTGCATTGTACATGATGTATGTATATTTATATTTGCTTGTATATGGGTGATTGTGTACTTTTTATGATGGACTCTCGTGGCTACGTGAGTGACCCTCTCTAGTCATGAGAGCTCTTGACTTTGTAGTGTGGGTATGCACTCAAGGCGATTGCCCTACGTACATATTCATGCTATATTGTGTGCGCGATCATCGCAGTGTGATTGTCTCGATCCATGTCACCAAGTGACATTGGTTTCCTCGTGTATGCAACATGCATCAACATGCTTGATGCTTTGAAGGGCTTCGACTCATCATAGTATGAGCATGTCGATACACGTCGTATACACAAACGCGAAACCTTGCAGGTGAGCCATAGTGTGCCAAATGCAAAACTCTGCTGGATTTTTTCCGTGAAAATGGGGCATCCCCATTGTCGTAGTCGAAAGTTTGGTGAGAATAGCATTTGGTGTGCTATAACGCATCTAAGGGCGCTGCCGAATTTCCGTCATGAAAATAAGGCGAAATACTGCCGAATTTTTGCTGTGGAAATTTGGCAACAATTCCAAACACATTGGGAAATCATTGATTCGAACCACACCTATTCCGAAACCAAACCTCAAAATCGTATAAAGCCGTGAAAGCTAATGCCAATAGCTTGTTTTCAACCGCCAATGTCCAAAAATTAAGGTTTTACTAAAACAAAGGATTGTCTACAGACAGTCATTGTGGGGGTGTTTAACAGCTTCCCCATACATAACCAGACTTCTGAACTCAAGAATCAAGATTTTTCGTCCATCCATATTAGATTAGGAAAAAAAAAACTTTTTCTTAGCCTCAGATTGATAGTAAAATCAAATAAAGTCAGGTGACCAATCACACCTTAAAAAAACCTAATGATTGATAGCGACTTCACTTACCCTTGATAATTTCCCTAAAATTGACTCAAATTCTAGTCACACACCCGAGGTATGACACACCTCTATGGATAACAACTCTCAGGCTGAGAGATGGAAATGCGCATGAGCGTTGCCGCGATGGGTGGTCAAGCAGCCACGAGGCGTCAATAGACTGGCGACTCTGCTAGGGATACTTAGAGAGTTTAGCCTTTAGAGCTTTTGATAAGATCCTAATCTTTGGACATTGGCTTTCAAAAAACATTGAAATTAGCATTAGCCTCCAGTGATTTCCTTTTGATAAATGCTTTTACTATATCCTAGTAAATTATTTTCAAAACTCAAAAAAAATTTCTAAAATTTTTTTTCAAATGGTTTTCCAAAAAAACGACTTTGAGGTATTTTCATATGTGTGAAGTTTTCCTACTTTCCTAAAGCATGCTTTACAGCTTTCCTTCACATGTGCGAACCTAGGGTAGTAAGATTTAATTTCTTCTACTCCTTTATCTATGCTTATATCTGTTATGTTTGGAAAGTCTTTCCCCTTTCATTTCAAACTGCATGACATCACCCCTTATATTGGGTTGAACTCAGACTCAGCGTTGAAGGCTAATGCTAGATGCGTATACCTTAGATAATTATTGGATTTCGAATTGTAAGCTCTTCTTGGGTTTATGGGTGGACAGGATTATGCTAAAAAGGGCCCCTTAATCCGCTCTATCCCACTACTTCTATGAAGGGAAGGATTAGATGATCGAGGTACCCTCTAAGAATAGGACCAACTTACCAGTTAGGCCGTAGGATATCCTTCTTAGGATTGTTTTAAAAATGAGTCAGGGGGAAAGTGTCCAATTTCCATTTGCTAGTTTGCCATTTTTTCTTGCGTTAAAGAGTCATGCTCTACTCTAGGTCCTATCCATCCTGCTTACACAACATTTGTGATTAACCCCTAGGGAAAAGCAACCCCATTGCTTGCACATTAGATCATACCCGATCCTTAAGGGTTTCCAACCCTACAAGGGCATGCATGCATGCATACACTAATGGCTCCGTCATGTAAATGTGTACAAATAAAATTTGTGGCAAGTAGATGGAGCTTCGCACCAAGGAGGACATTGCCAAGAGCTCAAGATCTTCATTGAGAAGGCAAGACCATTCAAAATGAAACCTCTTCATTGTAAATTTGAATTTCCTTGTATTGTAGAAAGTCCATTGTTGGAGCCATTGTATATAGCCCATGTTTTGGAGGCATTGTAAAAAGCCAAATTTTGTAAAAGCATTACTTTCCATGTAATCAAAAGAGAAGGGTCCATCCTGCTGTGAGAGACTGAGAACTTCGGGTGCTCTCAAAAAAGAGATTTGGGTGCTTTTAAGGGCACCTCTCTTTTTGGGTAAGTGGTGTGAAGTCGCCACTTATTTTTTTATAAAAAAAGAAAAAAAAATAAATACAAGTTACATATTCAGAATACTTTGAATGCAATTGATTGAATAAAGATAAGTACAATTTTGGAAAATTAAACCTTACAAGGTTTTGGGTCCTTGTTACAATCTATGCAAAAGAATACAAAATTTTTGGTTCGAGGTACAATCTATGAAAATCAAAGAAAGACAAAACACTAATCTGCCTATCCAAAAATCCTAAACTTGGAGGCCAGGTTACAAAATGGGAAGGTGTTAAGCACCCATTTCGCCTAGATGGAGTCTGGTCTTCTAGACTCTAATGACCAATATACCCTTTTTTGCATGATGTTGAATGATATGTTGAACACATATGACAGACGCTTGACAAGAATTAAATAACTTTACCTCATGAATATGTCTCTTTTTAAAAGAAAAACTAGATCTGTTTTGAGGGTAAAAATAATAAGACTTGGTTTTAAAAAAAAATCAGATATATCTTTATAAAAGAAAAAAAAAATGAAAGATTTTATCAAGAAAAAAAAAATCAGATCTGTTTTGTGTAAAGTGTTAAAAAAAAAGTGATTTTATCAAGAAAAATCATATATGTTTTTGTGTAAAGTAAAAAAAGGGTGATTTTATCAAGAAAAATTAGATCTCTTTTGAAAAGTAAAAAAAAGAGTGATTTTATAAAGAAAAATAAGATCTGTTTTGAAAAGTACAAAAAAATGATTTTTGGTTTAAAAAAATCAGAACTATTGTAAAAAAAAAAAAAGACTTTTGAAAAAGGATTCACATTCATGAGATAAATTCATTATGCATGCATCACATATTAAGAAAAGAAAAAAAAGACTTCAACCTAATTTTCAATCCCTTCTTTTAAATTTCAAAATCTGCAATTGTGTAACAAAAATCAAATTTGTATTTAATGAAATTACATATCAGTTTTGAGAGTTAAAAAAATCATATCTATATTTAATGAAAATACAAATAAGTTTTTAGAGTTAAGAAAAATCAGATCTGTATTTAATGAAAATACATATCAATTTTGAGAGAAAAAAATCAGAGCTGTATTCAATAAAAATACAGATCAGTTTTAAGAGTTAAAAAAATCAGATCTGTATTTAATGAAAATATAAATAAGTTTTTAGAGTTAAAAAAAATCAAATCTGTATTTAATGAAAATACATATCAGTTTTTAGAGAAAAAAAATCAAAGTTGTATTTAATGAAAATATAGACCAGTTTTGTGTTAAAAAATTAGATCTATAAAATTCAGATCAATTTTAAGAGTTAAAAAAATCAAATCTAAAAATTCAGATCAATTTTTGAATTTAAAGAAAATTTGATCTGAAAAATTCAGATCAGTTTTTGAGTTAAAAGACATCTTTGATAGTCAGCGAATTTTGAGATTTAAGAAAGAAATCACAACAATCAATCATCTAAGAACATATTAAAGAAAAACTTCAAACAAAACATGGCAATTACATCAAGAACTAGAAACATGTTAAACCTATCCATGCATCATCAACCAAAATTAATAGAGAAGAACAGAGAAAAATAGAATACCTCTTGCATGAGCGTGCTCTTTTTAGTGAAAGAATATTTTAGGATTTAAAGAAATTTATTCAACTCTTTGAAGCCTAAAATATTTTGCTTACAAAAAAGAAATTCCTAAGGCAAAAGCCTCCAAAACGTCTTTGATGTAAGGGGGAATTGAAAAGAAGAGAAGAGCCAGAAAGAGAGGGGGGGTCAGAAAGTGTAAAAAGTGTGATGAATTTTGAGAGGCATCCTCTATTTATAGAGGTTGGAAAGCTTCGACAAATTAGCTGAATGATCAAATACAATTTGAGACGCGTCCTCATCTCTAAAAAATTGAAAAGGGTAAGGTTTATCTCAGTCCAAGAGTCCTCGGGCTAGGCCTCGAGTTTGTGTCAATTGGCACTTGAGAAGTGCCGAATGGCCCTCTTGGGTGCCAGACCTGTATTTGAATTTTGGTCCACTTTGGACTCTTTTTTTGAGGATTTTTGAGCTGTGAATTGCACTTAGATACATTTTTAATCCATATTCTAAAAATTTAACCCCTTTTCTGGATATTCAGGTCTCTAAAGTGATGATTATCGTGTAGATAAACACTTTCCAAAAAGTCTTGATTATCCACAATTCCGTTGTTATCTGATTATCCACTTTATTCTCATGCAAGCAAGTCTATTTGTAACACTAACTAACAACCAATCACAAAATTATTTAATTAATTTTAATTGTCTAGCCAATCAGAATTAATTTAAATTAATCATGCGTGGTTGGTTCCACCTAAACAAAATGCATGCAAACCGTGCAAACTTATCATGTGATATCTTTTAATCCGACAGTTCGATTTAGAAATTGGACATACCATCGTGACCGTTAGAACCATAAGATCATTTTTATGATATGTAATAAATTAATTAATGCATGTAATGCAACTCTAAATATTGGGTATATGAATGGTCATTGTAGCCATCTTCTTTGATTAAATTATGGGTGCAAAATCGAGTGTCTATAGAATGTCCCCCATTGATGGAGCTTGCAAAGTGAATGCTAACGTAAAACAAAGACACTGATTTTAGCATCCATGCTATAGTTGAGGTTAACTTTTTCAAAGATCACCTAGCCCTTGAACCTAAAACCTTGGGACATAGAACTAGTATTTTGTTGTTTTGCCATAATGAAAATTGTGGATACTTGACCTACTTGATGATTGATAAACTTAAATTGAATCTTGAAATCTAAGGCGACTGAGAGGTTTCTCTATCTCAATCTAAATGTGGGGGGGGTGGGGTCGATCAAGGGGCTTTTCTACCTTAATCTGAATGGAAAGTAACCAAGGGGCTTCTCTACCTCGAAACTTGGGGCGATTGAGAGGCTTCTCTATCTCAATCTTGAATTGCGGGCGACTAAGGGGCTTTTCTACCTCGATTTTAAATGAAAGGTAACCAAGGGGCTTCTCTAGCTCAGAACTTGGGGCGATTGAGAGGCTTCTCTATCTCAATATTGAACTGTGGGTGACCAAGGGGCTTCTCTACCTCGATCTTGATGGAAGGTAACCAAGAGGCTTCGCTACCTCGGAACTTGGGATGATTAAGAGGCTTCTCTATCTCAATCTTGAATTGTGGGTGACCAAGGGGCTTTCCTACCTTGATCTTGATGGAAGGTAACCAAAAGGCTTCTCTACCTCGGAACCTGGGATGATTGAGAGGCTTCTCTATTTCAATCTTGAGTTGTGACAAACAAAGGCCTTCTCTACCTCGATCTTGATGGAAGGTGTCCAAGGGGCTTCTCTACCTCGAAACCTGGGATGATTAAGAGGCTTCTCTATCTCAATCTTAAATTGTGACTACCAAAGGGCTTCTCTACCTTGATCTTGATGGAAGGTGTCCAAGGGGCTTCTCTACCTCGGAGCCTAGGACGATTGAGAGGCTTCTCTATCTTAATCTTAAGTTGTGACAACCAAGGGGCTTCTCTACCTTGATCTTGATAGAAGGTGTCCAAGGGGCTTCTTTACCTCGGAATCTGAGGCGATTGAGAGGCTTTTCTATCTCAATCTTGAATTGTGACGACCAAGGGGCTTCTCTACTTTGATCTTGATCAAGGGTGTCCAAAGGGCTTCTCTACCTCGAAATCTCGGATTTTGCCTGCAAAATATCAAAATTTGAAATTAAACTTTTAATGATAACTACTGTATTGTTCCATGGTTTTGAGATGTGTGATCTTCATTTGTTCTTCCTTAATTTGAACTTTTTTAAAAAACTTTTAGCAAGAAAATTTTGATTGATTTTTGTAGTCCTTTGAAAAGATTTTTTTTTTTTGAAATTTGAAACTTGAAACTTAGAATTTAGAATTTGAAACTTTTTTTTTTTGAAAAATAGTATCCTTTGTCCTTGATCATCTCTAAGAATTTATTTTTCCTTCAAAGTCACAAGGTTTTGAGTTGGTGTCATCTATCTTTAGAAATTTTTTGAAATTTTTTTTTCATCTTTCTTGATTTTTTTTTTCACCTGAGTTGACTCAGCAACTCAGGTGGTAAGAATGGGGGGGGGGGGGAGGGGCCGAATTTTTTCCCCCCATTTCCCTTCTTCTTATTTTTTTGCTTTTCCCTCTTCACTCCTCCTTCTTTCTCCGTTGTTACTGTTCACTCTCACCTTCCACTTGCATTTTCTCCCTCACTACACCATTTCTTCTCTAAAAAATCACTTTCCTAAGCTTCTCAACCTTCTTTCACTTATCTCCCTCAACATCTTTTCAGATCTTTGTGTTCTTGACCATTTTTGCTACAAACCCATTTTTTTGAAACCCATCTCCAAACCTCAATTTTTCTTTGCATTGACAAGGACATCTTCCAATGGTCTTTCCTTTCTTACTTTTAATGGGAAAAAATGCCACCCATCTCTTGAGTGGAATGATGGAGAAGGGCTCATTCAAGACCCCAAGACCCATGCTCCACACTTCAAAAAAGTGAGCCTTTTTTTTTTTTTGGGAAATTTGTTGATTTCATGTTTTATTGAAAGTTTGGTGTTGAGACATTGTCATTCGGTTGTTGTTTGCCCTTGTTGAAACTTTGGACATTGTAGGGTTTGGTTGGAGATTCTTGGATCATGTTGTAATCTTGGCCTTGGGGCATTTTTGAATTGTTGAGCTGTTTGACATGGTGAAATTTGGGCAATGTTGATGGCTCATGATTTTTGGCAATGTATGTAATTTGTGGTATTGTTGGATGAATTTTGACTTGAATTTTTGAGGCATTAAAGTTATGAATTTTAGGGGTATTTTTGTGTAGGCTTGGTTGAACAAATTCATTTTGATGAATGTGGAAATTTTGTTGGAATGTGTAAGTCTTATTTCATGAGCATGGAAAATTTTTTGTGGGTATGGGTATGGAAAAATTATATGGTGGTATGTATTTTTGTATTGGACATGAAATTTTGGATATGGAAAATTTTTGTTGGGCATGTAATTTTGGTTATGGAAAATTTTTGTCGGTTATGGAAAATTTTTTGTTGCCGATGAGATTTTGGTCATCGAAAATTTTTGTTGGACATATGTCGACACCTGGGCCCGGGATGGTAGAACCATGGGTCTTCATTTGACCTCTTGCCGTGGTGATGCTCTCGCACGTGCAAGGCCAGTTGGAGGCCCCTCTTGAATGATTGTGTGCATGTATGTGGTTCGCGTGGAGCTTCGGGTGCTCTCTCCCTCTCTCTCTCTCTCTCTCTCTCTCTCTCGGGGGAGGAAGGTAGGTGTTCTACCTTTGGTGGTGTGGCAAGATTCTGGGCCATATTTTAGGTGATTACCAAAGGTGAGTGAAGTTGCCACCAATTATTGGATTTTTCTAAGGTGTGATTGGTCACCTGTTTCTAGCTGATTTTATTACCAGTCCTAGGCTAAGAAAAATGTCATTTTTCCTAATCTAATGTGGATGGCAAAAAATCTTGATTTTTGAGTTCGGAAGTTTGGTTACGTGTGGTAAAGGTGTTAGGTACCCCACAACACCTATCCGAGGATAGTCCTTTGTTTTGATAAAACCTTAATTTTTGCGAAAAAAATCCGGCAACGTGTCACCTTAATTTCGCTGCAGAAATTAGGCATCGCTTGCCTTAGGTGACATGGATCGTGACGATCACACCGGAGAGGGGCTAGTATTTATATTTATACATACATCATACACAATGCAAGCACACAGAGCAGGAGAGTAAATGCCTACATCCCTAGAGCATGGCCCAGAATATAAGTGCAGGAAAGTAAACAAGGGTCGCCATACTCTAAAGATGAGGATGAATGGTACACGGCATGATATACCTAATACAAACCATCTAAGAGAGAAAGAAGGAAGAAGGAATGAGTTTAAAAGAGTACATAACCAAAAAGGATGAACTAGGCTCCTAAACCATTGAACACAACCGCTTAAGTCAAATCTACATGCTTGACTTCGTGCCCTGTTTGCTTGCGCCTGGGAGACCGTGCCCTAACTCCAAGCGTCCTCGCTCCATGTGTGTACATGCAAAGGCAAAGACAAGAAACCAGCAGACAAACAATGGAAGGAAAAGATGCAAAGAGCATATGAAAGGCATAAAGCAGATGAGCATGATAGGCATGACGAGTAAAGAAACCAGGCAGCAAGCAAACAAGCAAAAGGGTAAACAAGCAAGAAAGCAAACAAAAGGTGGTGTCCATGAGGGATGAATGTAGGTTTGGATCAGATGTCCATAGCATCATTGTGTTGAATCATGGACGACACACTAGCAAGCAAGACTCATGCATGGACATGTGAGTAAGCGTGTAAAGATGCATAGAAAGCCAACGGGTGGCACAAGCAAGCATGGTAAGCATATCATCGCACAGAGCAAAAAAAGGGAAAGGTATGCATGAAGTAACCGGCATCATGGTAATGCATCCCAAATGGTTACATCCAAACAAGGCTTCATGGGCGTCGGATATAACCACACAACCACAAACTCGCTAATGGTGTCAAGCGTGGCAAAGCCTTGAACTAAAGAGACTAAAACAAGCATAAAGCATAAAAGCAAGCAAGCATAGATATGCAAATAAAGTGATCCAAACCCTTTGATATAGGCCAAGGTGCACGGATGAGGACGAGGACCAGGGGGTCTAGATCAGATTTTGACCAATAGACCAAAATGCAAGAAAATACGATAAAGGGAAAAAAAGGGTTATAATAGCACATGGCATGACAAACATAGCCTAGGTCTAGGCACACAAGCATGGCATGTAGCCATAAGCACATGGAGGAAAGCCTAAAGCGTGTAGGGATCATAGATCTAAGCACACAAGCATGTGAAAGCATAAATTTAGGTGTATATAGGCATAGGAACATGCATGTAAACATGTAAATTCTACAAGATTGAACTTACCCGTTTAAAGTAGTGTGGACAAGCACCTCGTCTTGGCGTACATGCCTCGCGATTCCAAATGAGGGTGTTTTGTTCAAGGTACTACAAGTTTAAACTCTATAACGGAGATGAAATGTGGCTACACATGATTCTAGATAATGGTGTACACTAGACTAAGTGTAATGTTAACCTCCCAAAGGAGCTATGTCATTATTACTTAGAGGCTAAAGGTAATACGGCATATTGTTAGTGTTTGATAAGAGCTATCATTATAGCACTAATAATGAGAATAGTTCTCAATCAATCATGGTGTTTATAATAAACTTGCTACCAAGGAATTATAGACATGGATTGGGTTGTCGTTGCATATTTTATATTATGATTTTATTAAGGTTTCATACTATATGTTTATATGCTAAATTGATAATGTCTAGTTTACTTATTATATTCATGTTTATTGTTTTCAGATTTAATCATGGCATCATTTAGCCCACTTGTTACTATTCTTAATCAAAACAATTTGACTAGATCAAGCAATCAAGGCATTTGGTTTTGAACAAAATCTAAATGAACCATGTATGTACAAAAGACATCAAGATAAAGCAGTAATGTTCCTAGTACTTTATGTTGATGATATTCTACTTATTGGAAATGATGTAAGGGTAATGTCTGTTGTAAAAATACATGTTTGTATCGCATACAAAACATACGCAGCGGAAAATTAACGGATCTACTTCATTCACAATTGATAACATGTATTATGTAAATTTCAGAATTTAAGAACAAGAGAGCGTACCTTGAAGTGATAAATTTCAAAACAAAGATCAGAAGCACTTGGGAACACTTTTTATCTTCATTCCAATTCCACTAACGCCCAAAAAGTGTGGTCTCTCAATCAGTTTCCAAAGGAGAATAATAGAGTGACTAACACTCACATATACACCATTTCACAATAATGTCTTTTTTACACAAAATTCTGTATGTTTCACCCTTGATATCTAACTGATTATCTAATTGGGCTAGCCTTTTGGGCCATTCCAATTGGGCTTAAGTGTGTGGCTTGGAGTGAGACTAAAATGGACCAATAAGACACTAGATCCAATGGGACTTGGGCTTTTCAGTCATTTCTTGACAAGTCCAAAATTACCATTAACTATATTTAATACCACTATATAAATATAGTTGCACTCTAGGCCTTATTTATAAATTATATCCCAAGACTTTATTGTACATGCAACCCCTTCATAAAATATTCATAGTAATATAAAGTTATAAATGTAGATTGTCACTTTGTAAATTACTACATCTTAATTCCTCAAGTACCCGGTTTAATCCTTTAATGTCATTCATCATGCATTTATAAAATCCAATTCCATAAATATATACTTTAGTAACTCCTTACTAAAGTGATTAGGCCTAACAATCTGAATAACCAAACCTATTAAACTTATCTCAATGGAATATTTTATATCTCCGTTAAGAGATTATGGATTCCATCTTGAGAATATATGTTCTATCAACACTAAATGTGGCTGCCCAACATACTAAGGTTTTGATCATGACTTTAGATCTCACTCCTGATATATCTAAGCAACCTACACTTCATGATCAAGTCCATTATTCTCTCAGGATAAAGAGTTTATGTAAATAGAAGTCGTGAGATTTATTATTCATTTGACAGTCGTTAGGAGTATAATAAATTTCACAGCTGTCTAGTTTAATATATTTTAACTCTTAAAACATATCAACATACCAACTAGAAATCTTAATTTCCATGATCAAGACAAATCATCTTAGTTGATATGTTACAGTCTTCGCAGATGTAATGCCCAATTTCATCACTGAGTATGAACTGAAATTTTAAGTTTACAAAAAACGTGTGCTTTATATCTTCTGTGACTTTTCACATAAATCACATACTATACATCTTATGGACTATATGATAATGTACCAATATTAATGTTACCTTTATTTTTAGATAATAATAAAACAACTTTATTAATCACAACATTAAGTCATACATAATGTCATACATAATATCATACATAATATCATATAATAGGATTTAAGGGCACACATCCTAACAATGTCATGTATAAAGGTTTGGTTATCAAGCCAATTTGATATGAAGGACTTCGGTAAAGCTAACTTTATTCTAGGGATCAAATTTTGGCGAGATCGCAAGAATAAGATGTTAGGTTTATCACAAGCTGGGTATATAGATAAGGTTCTAGAATAGTTTAGCATGCAAAACTCCAAGAAATGATTGCTTCCTTTCAGACATGGAGTTCCTCTATCTGATGACCAAAGACCTAAGACTCTTGAGGAAGAAAATGTGATGAGACAAGTTCCTTATGCCTCTGCAGTGGGAAGTCTCATGTATGCCATGCTTTGTACTAGATCAGAAATCTGTTATTCAGTTGGCATGGTCAGCCGATATCAATCAAATCCAAGACCAAAACATTGGTAAGCTGTAAAGCATATTCTCAAGTATCTACGTAGAACGAGAGATTATATGCTTGTTTACTGGTGTGAGGATTTGATTCCCATTGGCTATACAGTCAAATTTTCAATCAGATCTTAATTTCAGAAAGTCCACTTCAGGTTGTGTGTTAACCTTGGGAGGTGGAGCCATAAGTTGGAGGAGTGTTAAGCAATCTTGTATTGTTGACTCCACCATGGAAGCTGAATATGTTGCTGCTTATAAAGCGGCAAAAGAAGCTGTTTGGCACAAGAAATTCCTTTTTGATCTTGGTGTTGTGAGAATGAAGCAAGTTCCTATCACATTGTTCTGTGACAATAGTGGATCGGTTGCTCAATACAAGGATCCAAGGAATCACAAGAAATGAAAGCATATTGAAAGAAAGTACCATATTATTCAAGACATTGTTACTCGAGAAAATGTTGTAGTAGCAAAGATTGATAGTGCAAGTAATCTAACAAATCTCTTTACCAAAGCCTTGCCTCAAAAGACTCTCGAGTCACATTTGGAGGGAATGAGAGTTAGATTAGTACACAATAGTATTTAGGGCAAGTGAGAGATTGTTAGGATTAATGCCCTTAAATCCTATTGTATGATGCTATGTATGACATTATGTATGACTTAATGTTGTGATGAATAAAGTTATTTTCTTATTATCTAATACAATGGTAATATGAATATTGGACATTATCATATAGTCCATGAGATGCATAGTATGTGATTTAGTCACAGAAGATATAGATCACAAATTCTTTGTAAACTCAAGATTATAGTTCGTAGTTAGTGATGAAATTGGGCATTTTATCTGTGAAGACTATAACATATCAATTAAGATGATTTGTCTTGATCATGGAAGTGGAGACTTCTAGTTGATATGTTGATATGTTTTTAGAGTTAAGACATATTGAACTGGATCGTTGTGGGATTTATTATTCTCTTAACGACTGTCAAATGAATAATAAATTTCACGACTTCTATTTACATAAACTCTTAATCCTGAGAGAATAATGGACTTGATCATGAAGTGTAGGTTGCTTAGATATATCAGGAGTGAGATCTAAAGTCACGATAAAAACCTTAGTATGTTGGGCAGCCATATTTAGAGTTGATAGAACATATATTCTCAAGATGGAATTCATAATCTCTTAATGGAGATATAAAATATTCCTTTGAAATAAGTTTAATGGATTTGGTTATTCAGAGTATTAGGCCTAACTACTTTAGTAAGAAGTTACTAAAGTATGTATTTATGAAATTGTATTTCATATATATATGGTGAATAACATAAATGATTACACCGGTACTGAAGGATTAAGATGTAGTAATCTTCAAAGTGATAGTCTATATTTATGATTTTGTATTACTACGAATATTTTATAAAGGGGTTGCATGTACAATAAAGTCTTGGGATATAATTTATTAATAAGGCCTAAAGTACAATTATATTTATATAGTGGTATTAAATATAATTAATGGTAACTTTGGACTTGTCAAGAGTTGACAAAAAAGCTCAAAGCCCATTGGAACTAATGTCTTATTTGTTCCTTTTTGGTCCCATTCCAAGCCACATACTAAAGCCCAATTAGAATAGCCTAAAAGGCCAGCCCAATTAGATAATCAGTTAGATACAAAGAAAGAAACATACAGAATTTTAGTGAGAGATTATGAAATGGTGTGTATGTGAATGTAAGTCACTCTTTTATTCTCCCTTAGAAACTAATTGAGAGACCACACTTCTTGGGCATAAAGTGAAATTGGAGTAAAGATTAAAAGTGTTCCCAAGTACTTCTGATATTTGGTTTTGAATTTCACCGCACTAAGTTACGCTCTCTTGTTCTTGAATTCTAAAATTTCCAAGGAGAAGAAGATTGGGTACAAGAACACTACCTTGTATGGTTGGTGAAGATGCAAGAATTAAGAAGCTTTGATGTGTTTTTTGTGTTTGAGAGAGGGAAAAACGTGCAGAAAAACTAGACAGAGAGCCAAACTTAACAAAAAATTATCCTCCTCTAGTCTACGGAGTGCCTGGGGCTATTTATAGCCCTGGCGCGGATTTTGAGGCAGCGGACTTTGTAAGGCCGCTACGCCTTTCAAGGGCCGCCGCCTTGAAACGGCCATGGATGGGGTTGACTTGGAAATGTTGGACAGATTTTGACTTCCTGTTTCTGAAAAGGTATGGAACTTGAAAATCCAACGGTCAGATCAAAAGTTATGGCTCCCGGAAGTTAGTGGTGCATCAATCGGTGCGTTATCCCGGTTTTCATGATATCTTGGTTGATCTAACTCTGATTTTGACCCATGAATAGTCGTTGAAATGAGAATTTGATAATCTTCGTAATGGCATTGGTTTCAACCTGTTCTGATGGCCGTATCAAAATTTAGGGTTTTTAGGCCTACTCGAGGTCAACTTTGGGTCAAACTTTGTCAAACTTGTTTAAAATCTCCGAGAAGCCCAAGTTTGATATAAAACCATGGAAAATGTTATTTTGTGAGAATTTTGACCTTGTTTAACCTTTGGTCAACCCAGGGTTGACTAGGGGCATTTTGGTCATTGTGGCTGAAAAAGGCACTTTGAGCGCTCCGGTGTTCGAACGGGTTGTGCCATGCCATTGTATATGTTCTTGTGACCCCATGGAGAGAAAATGATATTTTGGATTTTTCGTGGTTCGGCATGCAAATCGAGGGCGGACAAAATACGGTATCAACAGCTGCTCCTTCTTTATCTGATATCTCAAGTGCGACGAGAGGTGTTGAATAAATAACGTGATTTCGAATTTTGTTGCCCCTTGGATTTGCGTGCAGAGATTATTCATGGATCGAGACCAGACCTTACCTGACTGGACTGAACTGCTGCAATTGCTTTTGAAATATTTTCCGGGCATGTCTCTAAGCTCTAGGAGAGGAAAAATGTTTTTTTTTTTTTAAGGTTTGGCAAGGTCAACATTGACTTGGTCAATGCTGACCGGCAGCCTTAAAAAATGCGCCAAGCTGACCCGGTGGCCTTACAAGGTGCGCTAGGCTGACCCGGTGGCCTTACAAGGTGCGCCGGGCAGCCCAGCCTAAATAAAGGCTTATAAGATCCCCTCTTGGCTCATTTTTTACCTTGCTTTCCACTTTTCTTCGACTTCCCACTTCTAAAAATTTTCTAGAGCAATCTTTAGTTTAGCGGGTCCATCTTTCCAGCTTTAGTCTGCCATTTCATTCCTTCCCGCATTTGAGTTCAATGTCTATTTTTTCCTTCTCTTCTTTTTTCTACAAGATGTTAGTAGCAATGCAACTAGGAAAGCATACGAGTGTTTATTTATTTATTATTATTTTTTTTTGGAATTTTCATAATCATATTTTTGCCATGATTTATGCCATGCTATCTTAGGAAAATATGCATATATTTTTGTTTTTGATATATGAGTGCATGAATATGCGGGAATTAGATGCTGAAAATAAAATGCGGGGTATTGGTAAGGGGACTTGCCTAGTAGTTGGGAATAGTGGAAATGGTGAGAAATTCGGGGGACCCAAGTAGAGAATTGTGTGGTGGTGAGCGTACGGCACAGCTGCTAGTTAACCCCACGATAGGATGTGAGCATACGACATGGCCGCCAGTTAACCCACTGTAGATTAGGAACTTCGAACTTGATGACTGTGATGGCGAGGTGTACGGCATAGTCGCTAGTTAACCTCAATATAAGATGTGAGCGTACGACATGGTCGCTAGTTAACCCACTGTAGATCAGGAACTTAGAACTTGATAACTGTGATGGCGAGGCGTATGGCACGGCCGCTAATTAACTTTAAGATAGGATGTGAGCATACAACACGGCCGTTAGTTAACCTACTGTAGATCGAGAACTTGGAAACTTTTCAAGAATTTGATAACTGTGTGATGGCGAGGCGTACGACACGACCGCTAGTTAACCTCAAGATGGGATGTGAGCATACGGCACAGTCGCTAGTTAACCCACTGTAGAATGCGAACTTGGAACTTCTTCAGGAATTTGATAACTGTGATGGCGAGGCGTACGGCACGGCCGCTAGTTAACCTCAAGATAGGATGTGAGCATACGGCATGGCTACTAGTTAACCCACTATAGATCGGGAACTTGGAAACTCTTCAGGAATTTGATAACTGTGTGATGGCGAGGCGTACGACACGATCTCTAGTTAACCTCAAAGTGGGATGTGAGCATACGACACGGCCGCTAGTTAACCTATTGTAGAATGTGAACTCGGAACTTCTTCAAGAATTTGATAATATTTATTATGGAGAGGCATATAACACGGCCGCTAGTTAATCTCAAGATGGGATTTGAGCATATGGCATAGCCGTAGTTAACCCACTGTAGAATGTGAACTCGGAACTTCTTCAAGAATTTGATAATTGTGATGGCGAGGCGTATGGCACGACCGCTAGTTAACCTCATGATAGGATGTGAGCATAAGGCACAGCTGCTATCACCTACTGTAGAATGCGAGCATATGGCACGGCCACTATCACTTGCTGTAGAATGCGAGCATACGGCACGACTACTATCACCCACTGTAGAATGCTAGCATACTGCATGGCCGCTATCACCCACTGTAGAATGCAAGCATACGGCACGGCCGCTATCACCCACTGTAGAATGCATGCAAGAATTTGCTTTTTTTTTTGTGAGATCATATGCTTGACATAGACCTGCATAACACATGTTTAGGAAAAAGTGTTAGGTCATTTGTATTGCTATTTAACTTATGGGCTTACCACTTATGTCTGAATTTCTTGTTGTTTTGTAGATTGTCTCGGAGGACAATATCGGGAAGAGATCGGGGGAAGGCCCTCGCTCATGTTGCGTCCTAGGGGGACTCTTCTTCTAACGATGAGACCGCTTCGATTGACAAGCGGGCGGCTCAAGTTTTGCAAAGCCATTTTGACTGCGGGGGTGATGACACTAGGCCCACCTGCGGCATTCCTATGGAAACCCATTCCAGGAGATGGTGCTCCGTCGAGACAGCTGGGCTTCCTCACGATGCATACCGCCCGAAGGGAAAGGGACCACCGGAGGAGAGATGTGAGCTGAGGATCTTGCTATTGGTGTGGATGATCTATCCGGAAATGAGATTCACCCAGACTTGGGTCCTTATAGGCGCAGTTTAAGGCCGAGGTTTCCACCGTGCTAGGCCGATGCCGATGCCGATGCCGATGCTTATACTGGAGTAGTAGACGATAGCATCAAAGACACTCATCTTCAGTGAGGGCTAAAGAGGTATCCTTCCGCTCAAGCACGGAAATGAGAGGTATGTTGTCTTCCTTTTCTCGTCATTTAGATTCATGTTATATGCATGTGCTAACAGATAGCTTTTGATTCTGAATGCAAAGGCCCTATAGGATTTGTGGTCGGGGTGCTTGGCCCGATTTTCTTCGATGGCTATCTAATCCTAGGACCCACCAACGCTATGGGGATTTCTTGAGAGAGCAGGGGCTCGAGGACTTTCTGAGGATCCCTCCATACTCCATAAGGCACGAGATTGAGGAGTCTTTGGTGCGGTGGTTTCATGCCGAGACTGGCACCTTTCATCTGGGCTATAGGGAGTATGCAGTTCTCCCTCTTGATTGGATAGCCATCTTGGGCGTCAGATTTGGTGGATATCCGATTCTGACTGATGACATGAGCAATTGCATAAGGCCTTCCTCTTTTTTGTTTGAGTTTTTAAAGCATAGTATAGTTTGTTAGGTAAGCTTAGAAACTGAGAGATGGTAGGGAGAGATGTTTATGATGAAATTCAGGATGTACTTATGAGATGTGATTTCATGTTTTGATACCAGAATGTATGAAAGAAACTAAATGGCACAATACAGGCATGTTAATGAATATGCAGGCAAATGCTTTGAAAATGCAAGATTATACAGATAAGTGATAAATGTAAAACATTTTCAAATGCTTTGAAAATGATTTGAAAATGCATGGTCCTATGAAGATATGCCTGGTATTGATCCCGAGATAGCTCAACACCACATTGATACCCATGCTCACATGGTACTTGTTAAGCAAAAGTTGAGGCGTATGAGAACCGAATGGCTTCTAAAGATCAAAGAAGAGGTCACCAAGCAATTAAAAGTAAGGTTCATCAAACTCATGCACCAAGTTGAGTGGATAGCCAATGTTGTGCTCGTACCAAAGAAGGATGGAAAATCAAGAATGTGCATAAATTTTAGGGATTTAAACAAAGCTTTCCCTAAGGATGATTTCCCTCTTCCCTATATAAATGTCTTAGTGGATAATACGGCCGATAATGTCTTGATGTCTTTCATGGATGATTTTTCGGGATATAGCCAAATCAAGATGGCTCTTAAGAATACGACTAAGACTACCTTCACCACAAAATGGAGAATCTATTATTAAACTGTTATGCTGTTTGGACTCAAGAATGCGGGCGTAACCTATCAAAGAATGGCCACAGCTTTGCTACACGACATGATGCAAAATGAGGTAGAGGTGTATGTTAATGACATGATTGTAAAATCCAAGGATAGAGAAGGTCACATCTTTAACTCGAGTAAGTTCTTTAAAAGGATCAAAGAGTATAAACAAAGAGTGAGTTTGCAAAAATGCACATTTAGGCAGGGAAACTGTTAGGCTTCTTAGTAAGTAATAGAGGGATCGAGCTTGATCCATCAAAGATCAAAGCAATATTAGAGATGCCTCCACCCAAGCGAGAGAAGGAGATAAGAGGATTCCTAGGTTGACTACAGTACATCAGCTGATTCATAGCCAAGCTCACCTCCACTTGTAAGTCCATCTTCAAGCTTTTAAGAAAGAATGAACCCCATGCATGGAACGATGAATGTTAGAAAGCCTTTGAACTTATTAAGGAACACCTTCTCCATCCACCCATCCTAGTACCCCCGAGGCATGGAAAGCCACTACTCCTATACCTCTCTATCATAAGAGATGCGGTCGGAAGCATGCTTGCACAAGAAGATGATGATAAGAATAAGAGAGCCGTGTACTACCTATGCAAAAGATTCCATGATTATGAGACTAGATACATACCCATAGAAAATAAGACACATCATCTTACCATTCCAAATGTGGATAGTAGCCAAAATGGACCCGTTGAAGTATTTGTTTGAAAGGCCTACCTTAAGTGGAAGGTAATCAAGATGGTTGATCCTATTGGAATAATTCAATTTGAAGTATGTGGCTAAAAAAAACAATCAAAGGAAGCATCGTGTCAGATTTTTGTGTCGAGAACCCTATAGAAGGAGAGGATGGTAGATAGGATTTTTGAAAAGAGGATATTTTAGACATCGAACTAGAGGCATGGAAAATGTACTTCGATGGAGCCATGAACCAATATGGGAATGGAATAAGGGCACTCTTGATCATGCCCGATGGATCTCACATACCTTTGGCAGTTAAGTTAAACTTCGAGGCAACGAATAAAATGGCAGAATATCAAGCTTGTATCGTCGAAATGGAAGCTCTCCGAGAGTTGGGGGTGAAAGAGATAGAGGTATTTGGAGATTTGACCTTGGTTATAGCCCAAGCCCAAAGATTGTGGAAGTTGAAGGAAGAATACTTGAAGCCTTATTAGCAATATTTAGAGGATTTGACCAAGACCTTTGATGGGATTGAATACACTATCATCCCTAGAGCTCAGAAACATTTTGTAGATGTCTTGGCTATCTTAGCCTCATGGTTGAAATACCCGAGGGAGTATGGACACGACCTTTAGAGATTGAACAGAGTTATGAACTAGTGCACAAGGGGAAAGCCGAGTCTTCAGTCTTGGCCATAGAAGAAGAAGGGGTTCCTTGGTATTATGACATCATGAAATTCTTGGAATTTGGAGTGTATCCTGACGGTGCCGATAAGAGAGAACTTCGTTTGATTAGGATGATGGCTATGCAATATATCCTATGTGGAGGACAGTTTTATAAGAGATCTTATGATGATATACACCTTCATTGGTTGAAGAAGGAAGAAATGGAAAAGGTCATGAGAGAAGTTCATCAAGAGATTTGTGGTCTTCACATGAATGGGAGAATGTTAGTCAAGAAGAACCTAAGGATAGGATACTATTGGAATACGAAGGAGGCCGATTGTGTGGACTTTGTGAAAAGTTGCCATGATTGCCAGACACATGTGAATCTGAATCACGTGCCACCTAGTGAACTATACAGCATGACCTCTCCATGGCCTTTCTCGATCTAGGACATAGATATGATAGGGAGAATAGCCCTTAAGGCCTCAAATAGACACGAGTACATTCTAGTGGCAATTAACTACTTCACTAAGTGGGTAGAGACGGCCTCCTACTCCATACTAAAAGCCAATCATGTGGCACAATTCATAGTGAATAACATCATTTGCAGATTTGGGGTACCATAAGAGGTCATCTCAAAAAATGGCTCCAATTTTGAGGGAGAGGTTTGAAAGATCATGGAGTTATACAACATTGAGCACTATAAGTCTTTACCATTCCGACCACAAACTAATGGGGCCATGGAAGCTGCCAATAAGGACATCAAGAATATCCTAGCCAAGATGGTAATGACATATAAGGATTGGGCTGAGAAACTTCCACTTGACTTGTAGGATTATAGAGCTTCTATTGGTGCATCGACTAGGGCAACCTTTCACTCTTTGGTCTATGGAAGCAAGACAGTCCTTCCCATTGAGGTGGAGATACAATCTTTGAGAATGCTAGTGGAAACCAAGGTCCTAGAGGAAGATTGGATGAAAGAAAGATATAAGCAATTGGCTTTGGTAGATGAGAAGAGAGCTAGGGCACACTACCATGCACAAAGGTACCAAAAGAGGATTACTAAAGCATTTAACAAAAAAGTAAAACTTAGAAACCTTAAAGAAGGGGACTTGGTCCTAAAATTGCTTAGAGATGAAACTGTTGATCCAAGAGGGAAGATGAAGCCAAGATGGTCTGGGCCTTTTATTATTAAGAAAATCATGTCAGGATGTGCTACTAGAATTACAAATTTGGATGGAGAAGAGATGTTTCACCCAATCGACATGGATAGGCTCCAAAGATATAACATTTAAAAGAAAAGAAAATAAAATAAAAAGAGAGAAAAAAGCCTGCTAGGTTGAAAACCTGAAAGGGCGACATAGGCGAAAATTAAGGCAAAAGAACCCCGCTAGATTGAAAACCCAAAAGGAAAATCTAAGCAAAAGATAAGGGCAAAGGCCATGGGCATGGTGAAAATTCCTATAAGGACGTCATAGGAAAAAATTACATGGCATTAGAAAAAGAAAAAAGAAGAAAGAAAAATAATGACAATAAGCAAAGATAATAAACGGATGATTCTCTTATTGCTCAAATTATAAGATAATAAGCAGTTTCCATAAGGGATTTGGAACATTCTAATCCTTTATTAAATTCAAAAAGAAAAGACATGAGAATCATAAAGTGCAAAAAAGTAAAATTTGGGGCATATCAAGGTGGTCAGTCAACCTTCTTTCTTTTGTTGGACCTCTTGTAGGCTTTCTCATCTATATGAACCCACTTCATGTCAGCCTCTATCCATTTCATGTACCCTGAAGTTGGACGAAGGAATTAAGGAAAGCAGATGCCTTTGGTTACCATCCTTCGCGACCAAGTCTCATGGATTCTACCCAAAATCCTCTCAGTAAATACCAAGGTATGGAAGGAACCATCATCACTAGGAGCTCCTTGACAGTCACCAAATTGCCTTGCAATACGACATGGAGAGTAGTAAGAGCAATAGCGGAGCCCAACCAAAGGAACACATTTATCCATAGCTGTGATTGACCATGCCTAAAATACGTCACCAGTCCATTACCCATTGAATATCTGAGACTTCAATATGCTTCATGAATTCAGTGAACTCATCAAGGTTCATCTCAGTGTGTTTATGTTAGGATTAGTGCCCTTAAATCCTATTGTATGATGCTATGTATGATATTATGTATGACATTATGTAAGACATGATGTATGACTTAATATTGTGTTTGATAAAGTTATTTTATTATTATCTAAAATAATGGTAACATGAATATGGGACATTATCATATAGTCCATGAGATGCATTGTATGTGATTTATGTGAAAAGTCACAAAAGATGTAAATCACAAGTTCTTTGTAAACTCAGAATTAATAGTTCGTAGTCGGTGATGAAATTGGGCATTTCATCTGCGAAGACTATAACGTGTCAACTAAGATGATTTGTCTTGATCATGGAAGTGGAAGCTTCTAGTTGATATGTTGATATGTTTTAAGAGTTAAAACATATTGAACAGGACCGCTGTGAGATTTATTATTGTTCTAACGACTGTCAAATGAATAATAAATCTCACGATTTCTATTTGCATGAACTCTTAATCTTGAGAGAATAATGGACCTGATCATGAAGTGTAGGTTGCTTTGATATATCAGGAGTGAGATCTGAAGTGACGGTCAAAACCTCGCATGTTTGGGCAGCCACATTTAGTGTTGATGGAACATATATTCTCAAGATGGAATTCATAGTCTCTTGATGGAGATATAAAATATTCTCTTGAGATAAGTTTAATGGTTCAGTTATTCAGAGAGTTAGGCCTAACCACTTTAGTGAGAAATTACTAAAGTATATGTTTATGAAATTGGATTTCATAAATATATAATGAATAACTTTAAAGAATTAAACCGGGTACTCAATGATAAGATGTAGTAATTTACAAAGTGGATTACATTTATGACTTTGTATTACTACGAATATTTTATGAAGGGGTTACGTGTATAATAAAGTCTTGGGATATAATTTATTAATAAGGCCTAGAGTGCAATTATATTTATATAGTGGTATTAAATATAATTAATGGTAACTTTGGACCTGTCAAGAGTTGACGGAAAAGCCCAAGGCCCATTGGAGCTAGTGTCTTGTTAGTCCCTTTTGGTCCCACTCCAAGCCACACACTAAAGCCCAATTGGAAAGGCCCAATAGGCCAACCCAATTAGATAATCAGTTAGTTATAAAGGGAGAAACATACAGAATTTTTATTAAGAAGAGTTTAGGAAAGAAAAAGAAACGGTGTGTGAGAGAGTGTGAGACACACTTTCATTCTCCCTTTGAAAAACTGATTGAGAGACTACACATCTTGGGCGTAAAGTGGAATTGGAGTGAAGATTAAAAGTGTTCTCAAGTGCTTCTAATCTTTCTTTTTAATTTCTCCACACCAAGGTACGCTATCTTGTTCTTAAATTCTGAAATTTACATGGTGCACGTTATCAATCATGAATGAAATAGATCCTTGTTCATCGCTTCCGCTGTGGGTTTTGCATGAGATGCAAAACCAGATTTTTTCCTTGAATTGGTATCAGAGCTAGGTTTTCATATCATGATTGTATAGCATGTGATTGAATTTTAGAATTTAAGAAAACTGTTATCTTTGTATTTTTTAATTTCTGCATAAAGATATTGTTTCATAAATCTTGTGTGCATTGATAAATATATGTGATATATTGTTCTACATATGCACGGATTGATCATTGATTCAACAACCATTAATGGAAGAATACAGTTGAGTGTTAATGCATTGACATATTGATTGTTATTTCACCAAGTTTGTATGGATTGCCAGTGTGATTGAATGAAAAGTAACAGTTATGGCCGTGATATCTATTTGGAAAATTAACAGTTATGGCCGTGATATCCATCTGGAAAAGTAACAGTTATTATCAAATGAAGGATAACTACCATTTGATTATACTTATTCCTTGCACCGTTTGACTTGGTCAATGGAAGTTACATAATATGGCTTTATGTGTTATACGTAAATGGTGTTTTTATGCATGGCTAGACTTTGTTTCATGATATAACTACCATTTGGTCTATTCTTATGTTGCATGGCTTGGCTTTTCAAGTACTCTTTTGTCTTGCATCAATAATAGCCATGGAAAAGTTGAATCCATGAATAAAGGATTCTTACAATCCGTAGGTTATGTGTGTATATATATATATATATATAAAGTAATAATTATATATTATATATATTAATTTGTATATTATATTATATATAATATAATATAAATTTTTATATATTATAAGGGTTTTTATTACGTTATATATATTTATATATATTAATGCTAGGGTTATGAAATTTATTCCTAATTAGATTAGGATTATATTTTTTCACGTGTCTAGCATTATTATCATTCTTGATTTTAAAAACCTTAATTTAAAATATCTAGTGGGAGAGAGATACAAGGGTTGGATCTCACGGCCTCCATTGTTGGTTCATAGTAGTGTGAAATATATACTTTGTCTTTGCCTCGAGCTTAGCATTCCATGCGGAGAGTATTTATTTCATGGTCCTACAAGATTGAATTTCTTGGTTTATAGTGGTTTGATAAACACCTTGTCTTAGCTTCGAGCTTTGCATTCCATGCGGAGGAGGGTGTTTTATCATTGTACTACAAAATAAGCCTGTTAAAGGGATGAGATGTGGTTACACATGATTCTAGACAATGGTATACACTAGACTAAGTATTTTAGTATCCTCTATGCTGAGTTCTTACTATTATTACTTAGAGGCTAAATGTAAAACGGCATATTATTAGTGTTTGATAAGAGTTATCATGATAGCACTAGTAATGAGAATTGTTCTCAATCAATCATAGTATTTTATGTTCACTCTATGCTGAGGGATATTGAATATGAGATTGAGTTGTCGTTGCACATGCTATTTTATAGTTTTATTAAGGTTCCATATTATATGCTTTTATGCTAAATTGATAATGTCTAATTTACTTATTATATTCATGTTTATTATTTTCAGATTTTGTCATGGCATCATTTAGCCCACTTGTTTCTATTCTTAACCAAAACAAACTGACTGGATCCAACAATGTTGACTGGAAAAGAAATTTGGACATTGTTCTTACTGCTGAAGAGCACAAGTATGTGCTTACTCAACCATGTCCTAACTTTCCTTCATTAGATGCTCCTCTTGAGGAAAAACAACGATATGATCGTTGGCAGAAATCTAATGAGATGGCCAAGTGCTACATCCTAGCATCCATCTCAAATGTTCTACAGCATCAAATGCAGGATGTAGAACTTGCTTCGGACATAATGCATAGTCTGAAGGAGATGTTTGGTGAGCAAGGCCGTTCTGCAAGGCAAGAAACCACAGGCAAATTTATAATACCAAAATGGCTGCGAAGTTCAAGGAGAGAGCATTGTCTTAGGATGATTGCTAATCTAAACACATTAGAAGTTTTAGGTGCCGACATTGATGGAGAATCCCAAGTGGATATGATACTCCAGTCACTACTGGGAGATCATTCAAGGAATTCAGACTCAATTATAATATGAACAAAAAGATTTATTCTTTTGTCCGAATTGATGAATGAGTTAGTGGCGGCGGAAGGCATCCTTGGTACTTCTAGTGTTGAAGCCAATGTGGGTGAAGCTTCTACTTCTCAACCTAAGTCGAAAGGCAAGGGTAAGAAGAAGAAGAAGAAGAAGGACTTCACTAAGAAAGATGGTAAACAAATTGCCTTAGGGGTTGCCAACAAGGGAAAGAAAACCAAAGGAAAGTGTTTCCATTGTGGTGAGAAAGGACATTGGAAGAGGAATTGTCCAACATTCAAGGCTGCCAAGAATAAAGGTATGAAAAGTTTATTTCTTCTTGAAATATGTTTGGTACAGAATCCAATGTAGCAGATTCCCTGTGTGTGGATTCATGCTTGTACTAATCATATCTTACATTCTTTGCAGGGGTTCCAGGAGACCAGAAAGTTGAATGAGGGAGAACTATTTCTTACTTTGGCTGATGGGAGCAAGATTCCGGTTGAAGCTGTTGGAGTGTTTAATTTGTGTTTTAAATCTAGAGTTTTAATATTGGAAGATTGTTTGTATGTACCTAATGTTCGTAGGAACTTAATTTCTGCAACTTATTTAGGTAAACATGGATATTGTGTTATCCTAAAAGACAATGTTGTAATAAAGAAGGATAAAGTGTTTATCTGTTCTGGCAATATTGTGGATGGTCTTTATATTTTAACTCCGATAAGCATGAATTATACAATTTCCTAATTAGATAGTAACTCTCATGTGAAATCATTAAAGAGAAAATTTCCTTCTACTAGTGATGCATATCTATGGCACTTGCGTTTAGGTCATATTAATTCAAGTAGGATTCAAAGACTCATCAAAGATGGACTTTTACAGCCCATGGATTTTGATGGTTTTCCAGTTTGCGAATCTTGTTTGGAAGGTAAGATGACCAAACGACCTTTTAATGCAAAGGGTAGAAGAGCCCAAGATTTGCTAGAACTAGTACATTCAGATGTATGTGGTCCTATGTCAATCCAAGCAAGAAGTGGCTATGAGTATTTCATTACTTTTACTGATGACTACTCTAGATTTGGTTATGTGTACCTAATGAAACGGAAGTCCGAAGCCTTTGAAAAGTTCAAAGAGTTTAGGGCTGAAGTTGAAAATCAATTGGGTAAACACATAAAGGCCATTCGATCTCGATCGAGGTGGCGAATACCTTCTTGGTGATTTTAAGGATTACTCGATCGAAAAAGGGATTATATCCCGGTGATCGCACTGTACTCCCACAACAAAATGGTGTAGCAGAAAGAAGGAATAGGACTTTTAGATATGGTTAGGTCCATGTTGAGTTATTCGACTCTACCAATTTCTTTTTGGGGATATGCCTTAAATAAATGTATCTTCTCGAATTTAGTACCTTCGAAGTCTATTCCTAAAACACCAGAGTTGTGGAATGGGCGTAAGCCTAGTATGAGACATCTCCACATTTGGTGTTGTCCAGACATGTGTTGAAAGGAAAGTCTGACAAGTTACAGTCTAAAACAGAAGTGGTATTTTTTGTAGGGTATCCAAAAGGAACAGTTGGAGGTTTATTCTATGGTCATAAGGATAATAAAGTGTTTGTTAGCACAAATGCCAAATTCTTGGAAAATGACTACATGAATAATTTTGCTCCTAGAAGTAGAGTTGTCTTGGCTGAAATAAATGAACCTGTAGTTGAACAACCAATGGATGAAACTAGGGATGATGTGACTGTATTAGATACACCACAAGATACTACTCATGAGATTTCTAGTGGGAGAATTATTCGGCCTCCTATAAGATTCATAGGTTTGGGAGAAACTTATGAGGCTATCTCAGAAGAGGCTAAATCGGATCCTTACACTTATGATGAAGCAATGAATGATATAGATGCACATCATTGGGTCCAAGCTATGAAATCTGAATTGGATTCTATGGATTCCAATCATGTATGGGATCTTGTAAAGGCGTCTAACGACATTAAACCTGTTGGTTGCAAATGGGTTTACAAGAGAAAGAGAGGGATAGATGGAAAGGTTGAAACCTTTAAAGCAAGACTAGTGGCGAAAGGGTATACACAAAAAGAAGGTATTGATTATGATGAAACTTTTTCGCCAGTAGCCATGCTTAAATCTATTAGAATTCTCTTATCCATTGCCGCTCATTATGATTATGAGATTTGGCAAATGGATGTCAAGACTGCATTTCTTAATGGCAATCTTGAAGAAGAAATATACATGTTGCAACCAGAAGGTTTCATAGCAAAGAACCAAGAGCATATGGTATGCAAGTTGAATAGGTCCATTTATGGACTTAAACAATCATCTAGGTCATGGAACATCAGATTTGATCAAGCAATCAAGTCATTTGGTTTTGAACAAAATCTTGATGAACCATGTGTGTACAAAAGGCATCGAGACAAAGTAGTAATGTTTCTAGTGCTTTATGTTGATGATATTCTACTCATTGGAAACGATGTAGGGGTAATGTCATCGGTTAAAGTTTGGTTGTCAAGCCAATTTGATATGAAGGACTTGGGTGAGGTTAACTTTATTCTAGGGATCAAGCTTTGGCGAGATCGCAAGAATAAGATGTTAGGCTTATCACAAGCTGGATATATAGATAAGGTTCTAGAACGGTTTAGCATGCAAAACTCCAAGAAAGGATTGCTTCCTTTTAGACATGGAGTTCCTCTGTCTGATGACCAAAGGCCTAATACTCAAGAGGAAGAAAATATGATGAGACAAGTTCCTTATGCTTCTGCAGTGGGAAGTCTCATGTATGCCATGCTTTGTACTAGACCAGATATTTGTTATTCAGTTGGCATGGTCAGCCGATATCAATCAAATCCAGGACCAACACATTGGCAAGCTGTAAAGCATATTCTCAAGTACCTTAGGAGAACGAGGGATTATATGCTTGTTTACCATAGTGAGGATTTGATTCCCATTGGCTATACAGATTCAGATTTTCAATCGGATCTAGATTTCAGAAAATCCACTTCAGGATGTGTTTTCACCTTGGGAGGTGGAGCCATAATTTGGAGGAGTGTCAAGCAATCTTGTATTGCGGACTCCACCATGGAAGCCGAGTACGTTGCTGCTTGTGAAGCAAAGAAAGGAGGTCAAGTTTGGCTTAAGAAATTCCTTTCTGATCTTGGTGTAGTGAGAATGGAGCAAGTTCCCATCACATTGTTTTGCGACAATAGTGGAGCGGTTGCACAATCCAAAGATCCAAGAAATCACAAGAAAGGAAAGCACATTGAGAGGAAGTACCACATCATTCAAGACATTGTTGCTCGTGGAGATGTTATGGTAGCAAAGATTGAAAGTGCAAATAATCTAGCAGATTCTTTTACCAAAGCCTTACCTCAAAGGACTTTCGAGTCACATTTGGAGGGAATGGGAGTTAGATTAGTGTACAATAGTCTTTAGGGCAAGTGGGAGATTGTTAGGATTAGTGCCCTTAAATCCTATTGTATGATGCTATGTATGATATTATGTATGACATTATGTAAGACATGATGTATGACTTAATATTGTGTTTGATAAAATTATTTTATTATTATCTAAAATAATGGTAACATGAATATGGGACATTATCATATAGTCCATGAGATGCATTGTATGTGATTTATGTGAAAAGTCACAGAAGATGTAAATCACAAGTTCTTTGTAAACTCAGAATTAATAGTTCGTAGTCGGTGATGAAATTGGGCATTTCATCTGCGAAGACTATAACGTGTCAACTAAGATGATTTGTCTTGATCATGGAAGTGGAAGCTTCTAGTTGATATGTTGATATGTTTTAAGAGTTAAAACATATTGAACAGGACCGCTGTGAGATTTATTATTGTTCTAACGACTGTCAAATGAATAATAAATCTCACGATTTCTATTTGCATGAACTCTTAATCTTGAGAGAATAATGGACCTGATCATGAAGTTGTAGGTTGCTTTGATATATCGTGAGTGAGATCCAAGTGACGGTCAAAACCTCGCATGTATGTTGGGCAGCCACATTTAGTGTTGATGGAACATATATTCTCAAGATGGAATTCATAGTCTCTTGATGGAGATATAAAATATTCTCTTGAGATAAGTTTAATGGTTCAGTTATTCAGAGAGTTAGGCCTAACCACTTTAGTGAGAAATTACTAAAGTATATGTTTATGAAATTGGATTTCATAAATATATAATGAATAACTTTAAAGAATTAAACCGGGTACTCAAGGATAAGATGTAGTAATTTACAAAGTGGCAGTCTACATTTATGACTTTGTATTACTACGAATATTTTATGAAGGGGTTACGTGTATAATAAAGTCTTGGGATATAATTTATTAATAAGGCCTAGAGTGCAATTATATTTATATAGTGGTATTAAATATAATTAATGGTAACTTTGGACCTGTCAAGAGTTGACGGAAAAGCCCAAGGCCCATTGGAGCTAGTGTCTTGTTAGTCCCTTTTGGTCCCACTCGAAGCCACACACTAAAGCCCAATTGGAAAGGCCCAATAGGCCAACCCAATTAGATAATCAGTTAGTTATAAAGGGAGAAACATACAGAATTTTTATGAAGAAGAGTTTAGGAAAGAAAAAGAAACGGTGTGTGAGAGAGTGTGAGACACACTTTCATTCTCCCTTTGAAAAACTGATTGAGAGACCACACATCTTGGGCGTAAAGTGGAATTGGAGTGAAGATTAAAAGTGTTCCCAAGTGCTTCTAATCTTTCTTTTTAATTTCTCCACACCAAGGTACGCTATCTTGTTCTTAAATTCTGAAATTTACATGGTGCACGTTATCAATCATGAATGAAATAGATCCTAGTTCATCGCTTCCGCTATGGGTTTTGCGTGAGATGCAAAACCAGATTTTTTTCCTTCAGTTTAGGCCTGCAGTCATGATAATGCTTGGGGAGATATTGACTAGGAGGAACGGTGGGAGGATGAAGCAATCGAAGTCTCTCATATAGCCATATCTGAAAAAGAAAAAAAGAGAGAAGAAGAGAAAAATAAAGCATGAGTGAAAGAAAAAAATTTATGAATTCAAAGATGATATGAAACCGAAATCCATGCAAAAATTAGAGGAATCCCACTAGGTTAAGAATCTAGGCAAAAATTAGGGATTAAACCTGATGAAAGAGAGGGCTCCCTGCAAAGAAGTTTTCTTCCTTCCTATGGACCACATCCAAGACATTGAGACTTTCAACCAAGATCATGCCCATAGGGTTTCCCCTCCTCAGATTACTAGCCACCCAGCACATCCTTTGATCTATGCGAAATGTCTCATGCACCAAGTAGTATCTCGCAAGAAGACACAAACAGAAAGCATTGAGATAATAAGAACGTGACCTACCATCCATGGGAACAGTCAACCTAGAGAAGTACGCAAAAACCGAGTGGATGTTCAACTTGTTAAACACACACTAGTGTTGTGTCGTGTCAAGAGAAACCCCCAAAAGAGCTTGAAATAAGGCAATAAGATCCCCACTAATTGTAGGAAGAATGAAAGTGTTAACCTTAGGGTCACCCATGATCGCATTGAACTCTTTAATAGTGGGGCATAATTCTACACCATTGAAGTGAAAAATTGATAACGCCTTAAAATATATACTTGTTATATAATTGTGGGCGTTATCTCCTTACTACTATACTTAATTTGTATAATTAAGCCATGATTTGCATTAGTATCTATTATTTATCTTTACATAATTTTTTGGATAAGATGTCATTCATTGCGTGTAATTTTCTATTTTCAGGAAATAATGTGAAAAAGATAAGTTCACAAGAGTCTGTGAGATAATGGAGGCCAACCTAGAATTAAAGAGGAGCTAAAGGACCATGCTTAAATGTCTAAGAAGGTGCAGCTAGAGTGCTTGGGTCGTCTACCATGTTTGGAAGCTTCAAATAAGGAAAGAAATCAAAGAGACATAATTTGAAAATGAAAAATTGGATTTGAGGACTAATCAATATTTTGAGCATATCTTTCTCCTCAAAAATCCAATTGACACAAAATTAGATGGGTTGGAACCATGACTTAAATATCTACAACTTTCCAGTTTTGAGTTTTTCAAAATTCTCAATTTTTGAAGGCCGAAATAAACTCACAAGTTATCACTGTAAACCTGGACGAAAATTAAAGTAGTAAAAGTTTATTTTCTTCAAACACTTTTGACGTTAGGGTTTTGAAGGGAGGCTGTGTAGAACAAATTTGGCAAAGAAAACCTTGTATTTTTCTTTCTCTAATGGCAACCTAAACTCTTTGCTAGGGCTAGGGGTTGTGTTTCTTCTATACGGTATGAATATTCAATGTGATTCTTTCTAGAATTTTATCAACAACATATTTGATTGTTCAATTAGATTTCTTTTGTTGTATTAGTTTTTCCATACTTTCAATAAGTTCAATCATGTTTTTCTTATTATTTAGATGAATTTCTAATAGTTTCAAATAGAAATCAGGTTATAAAGTGAATGGGTTTTTTCTGAAAACTATTCTAACCGCATATTAATTTCGGTTATCATGCGTTCTTAAATTGTCTCAGTTCAACCAAATCATAAGTTTTTAATTGTATATGAACAATTAATTATGAAATATATATTTTCTTAAATCATAAATAATTTCATATTGATATAGGGAAACACCCCGATGCCTTGGTATTTACATTATTGATTTAAATAAGTTTTTATTATTCTTCTTGTTAACAATCACCAAGCAAAAGTACTTTTCTTCTTCACCCAAATTGTTGTTTAATTATATTGTCTTTGAATTTATCCTGCTACTTGTGGTTCGACCTTGGTACTCCAAGAATTAAATTTTTATGATCTCCTGCACTTGGGAGTGAACAAGCAAAAACATACCAAGTAGGAATCCAAAAGTTCGCAGCAGCATGAAGGAGAGGTTCATCCATCTCAAGGAGCTTCCAAAACCCCACAAGCTAGCGCAAAGTCCCCCGGCTGTCCGAAGAGGAGTACAAATAGGTAAGAGACGTCTGCCTCCAATTGGCCTCCCGAGCCCCCTTAAAGTCACGAAGGGAGCTAACAACCTCAAAGACACCATTTGCCCTCCGTTGGCAAAGAGATAAGCCCCTAGAAGGTACAGTAGGAAGGCCCTAGCCATCTTAGCACAGTCATCGGCCATCACCTGTGGGAGAAGCATATAATCCACCTCAATGTCAAGATAGCGAATCATGTCAATAGTATACCTCCTCCCGAGCAAATCCATGCCCAACTGGATGCCCGACTCGCCCTCTAAATTTATAAGTGCCTCATCGCGCCTGAGGCTGGTCATGCGATGGAAGTCATGGGGAGTCACCGTCATCTCCCTATCAGCAATATGGAAGGTGTGGGAAGTGTCCCACCACCTCTCAGCCAAGGTTGCACCAAAATGGCGCTATTAGAACTCTCTAGCATCAAGCGAATGATTGGATTGAAGCCCGTAGCACGAATGTGACCCCTGGTCTCCTCAGTGGGAATTTGATACCATGCACCCACTCGGTTGGTGCTTCCCCTACTTGAAAACAGGGCCTGGATCTACAAAGAAAGGAGAAAAAGATGGTGTTAGATTCACAATGAGATTAAAAAAAAGAAGATGTTGGGCTTACAATTGGATGCAAAAATGATAAAGAAAGATGTTAGATTTGCAATTGGGTGAGAAACAGACGAAAAATGGGTTCAAAATATTCAAAATAGGGTTTCTGTCTAGCGACATGCGCATGCAAGCCTGTGTCTGCGTACGTAGGCACTATGTATGCGTACGCAGGATGGAACTTGCGTGTGTATGAACTCAAGTAAAGATACGTGTACACATGAAGCTTCACCGCGTATGCATGAACACAAGCCGCGTACATAGGCTCGCAAGTCCAAGGCACAAAGGCAACCCTTTTGTGAGTTGTAAAACTTCCCCATGGAGTTGATAAAACCCCCTAGTGGGTAGAATCAACACAAATTCCCCAGTGAGCCATAAAGAAGAAGAATTTTCCCCAATCAACCTCACACTATCAAAGACTTCCTTGTGGGTCAAAATCACCACCAAACTTCTCAACAAGCTATCTTCCCCAGTGAACCATATACCAAGAAGACTCCCCCGTGGGTTACCAACACACTTCTCAATAGATCATACTCCCAGTGAGTCTTTCACCTCCTTAGCGGATCTTTTGCCAAAGACTCCCTCATGAGACGAAACACCAAGGCTATTCATGCAAATATCCTATAGGAATTGAATATGTAGGCATGAGCCACATATCAGTCAAGCAAGTTAGAATATAGAATTTGTGAACATTTCCTCTGGGAATTGAACATGTAGGCACAAACTCCAAACAAGTTAGAAGAGAAGAATACAAGACTTGTGCACATATCCCAAGAGAATTGAACATGTAGGCACAATAGAAGAGATAGAGATAGAGACAAAGACCAAGGTCACATCTAGGCAAAAGCCACACCAGAACAGGTAGAGTTAGAGATGGAGAAAATGAGTATTAACTAGAGGCGCAAGCCACTTGGAGAAGTTTGAGGCAAGAGCCCCAAATTGACACCACAGATATGTATCCTTTTAAGCTCATAAGAGCACCTTGTTTTTTTAGTTGATGGTTTCGGCTGTTAGCATTGTTTGTTTTTCCTTTTAACTGACTCTAGGATAGTGAGTCACTCGCATTTTGCTTGCAATTGGCAAAACAAAGGTGAGAATTTGGACATATGAATCCTATATGACTCTGTGGAGTTGCACCCCGCCCCATGTATGCATGTTGTGTGCCATGTGCGTGGGTTAGAACCGAGCCGTACGTCGAAATAAAATGTTTTGTCTCTTATTCTTTTCATTCTATGAGCGAAGCTCACGAATCAAACGAGGGGCAAGTTTTCTGTATTAGAGCTGAGGTTTGGAATGAATCCCACATTGTTTAAAGGCCATTCCAAACCTCCATTTTTCAACTATATAAAGCCTTACATGGCATATTTCAAAAAAAAGAGAAAATCCTAAGGGAAAACATAGGATTTACTAGAAATAGTGAATCAAAGAGAGAGTTTTTCACAAAATACTCTTAAGTCAATATTTTCTGATTGGGGCCTTTTCTGGCCTTGATCTTTGAGTTTTAAAATTACTAATCACTTTTTTGTTTGATTGTGAGTAGATTTGACTAAACGGAATGGTCAAAATCAAAATTAGGAGCTTTTTTTTTGAGGTATTAAGTTCTAAACTCTTTTCTTTCATTTATGCTTAAATCTTGTTTCCTTGCTTTGTTTGCATTTAGATATGTTTGCTTAGCCTATGATTTAGTAGTTTTTATGTTTAAAGCATGTTAGATTGTTTGTTTCATTAGTTTTGTTCCTGCACTATTTTCTGCTTTCTATTTTGGGTTAGGGTTCCTGAGCATGTCTGCGTGCGCATGCTTTTGGAATGCACACGCAGACTTGAAGTATATGTACACAGGCCTACGTATGCGTACGCATACTCAAGCCCAAAAACTATAATCGGATTTTTTCTACTTTAATACCATAAACATGCATTTACATGGCCATCCATTGATGCATCAGTGCTGAGATGCAATAAGGTAAGTGAGGTAAGTCATACATATACATGAACATGAATTGGGTATATGTTTGATGGTGGGTATGAACATGTTTGCTTGGATGATCTATTCTTGATGCAATCACATGTTTATTTGGATCTTGTCATGTTTGTGTTTTTACCATGTATACTTGTTGCCATGATTTGTCTGCTGCCTTGGATGTAATGAGATAGGAACATGCTAGGATTTATGATGAGATGATGCAATGATAGATGTATGTTAGCATTTTTGGGATGATTAATGCCACGTTGTATGCTTTGATGTATGCTAGTGTGTGTGTAAGTATAAATGCAATGTTGAATATGCCTTTAATAGGATTAAGACGTAAGACACAATGACAGGAAGCCAACCCTCGAGTCGGGCAGTTTTGGTGCCTAACACCTTCCCAAAACTGTACTTAAACTCTGAACCCATACTCTAGTAATAAGACTTAGTCCTTCCACGTAAGGGCACTATTAAATGGTTCCTAGACCTAATCTAGGTGGTGACTCCAATCTTTTCTCTACTCCAATCAACTCAGCTAAGGCGTACTCCCCCCCTCCTTAAGGAGGAAGGCTTGTATTGCACCCACAGGTGCCAAGGTTTCAATGGTGCTTATTGATAATGGATCTGCATTAAATGTGTACCCTTTTAGGACCACTCTCACAATTGGTCTAGATGTGGAGACAATCGTCCCCTCTCCTTTGACTGTTAAGGTATATAACAATACTTCAAGGAAGGTTATGGGAACTTTCAAAGCTCCTTGCAAAATTGGTCCATTAAAAAAACAATTGTGGAATTTCACGTGATGGACATCACTCCTAACTGCCAGCTTTTCTTAGAAAGATCATGGCTTCATCCCATTAGAGCTATTCCTTCCACTTACACCAAAAGATGAAGATCCCATGGAAGGAGGAATTTCTGTAGTGCTTGGTGATGGTGAGATCCTAGCTCTCATCTGTGGACTTGAAGAGGGAGGAAATGAGCATCAAATGAGTGGCTTTGAGTTTGTGAACATGGTTGACTATGGATTGAAGGATGAAAGGTACATTGCAGACTTGCTCCTATATTGTAGTCATGATGTGATTGCGATAAAATATGGGGTACATGCTTGGTATGGGGCTTGGAAAGGAAGGAAGAGGAGTAGATGAATTCCCCAACTTCAAAACTCAATTGACCAAAGAAGGTTTATGATTCTTTGAAAATTGCGACAAAATCAAAAAGAACCTTGGTACCCTAAATGGGAACTTTGTGAAGGAAACGAGCTTCAAATGGGTGGCCTTGAGTATGTGAACATGGCTGACTATGGATTGAAGGATGAAAGGTACACTACAGACTTCTCCCATATTGTAGTCATGAGGTGATTGCGATTATGAAAAACATGGGGTACATGCCTGGTATAGGGCTTAGAAAGGAAGGAAGAGGAGTAGATGAATTCCCCAACTTCAAAACTCAACTAAACAAAAAAGGTTTGTTGGATAAACACATGGAATAACATATTTGTATCTCATACAAATACACGTAGCGAAATATGAACGGATCTACTTCATTCATGATTGATAACATCTACTATGTAAAATTCAGAATTCAAGAACAAGAGAGCGTACCTTGGTGTGGTGAAATTCAAAAACCAAATATTAGACGTACTTGGTAACACTTTTAATCTTCACTCCAATTCCACTTAATGCCCAAGAAGTGTGGTCTCTCAATCAGTTTCTAAGGGTGTATGTGGCCCCTTATCTCCTCGATCAAGACCCTATACCATGCAGCAACATAGTTTATGCTGCCTTTACCTAAGAAGGTGGGCAAGACCTGTAAAAAGATGAACATAGAGCATTAAAATGGCAGTCGGATGAGAAATAAGTGAAAAAAAAAGTTAAAATAGTCAAAATAGGGTTTCTGAGTGCTAGTGTGAGCACGTGGGCCCGCATTTGTGTATGCAGGAATGCCACACGCGTACGTAAGTTGGATCATGCGTCCGTGTAAACTGAAGAACATGGACATGTACACATGAAAGGAGCCTGCGTACGCATGTGTCATGTGATGATGCAAGGAAAATCAGTAGGCTGGATGCTCCGGATTTGAAAGGACCACTCGCTCTCTAATGGCCTGAAAAACAAAGAAAAACGATCAAAGGTGACCGAGATCGCCGGCCAAGAACCCTCCGATGGTAAAGTCAGTTTTCTCTCTATATCTTTGGAGTTCCAATTTCTTGGGAAAATGTTCAACATACCTTCTATTGGTCTGAATGGCTGTTTATATAGTGTCTTGGGGGCAGTTATTGAAATTGTAACCTCCCCGGATTTCAGGAGGTCCGGGGTTCTTGGATAACTCCCATAACCACCTGACCGTTGCATTTTCTCACACAACAGTCATCGAAGGTTATGCATGTATTACGGAATGGTAAAATGTGCTTAATAATTCCAAGTGTAAAAGCCTCGTCCATGAGTCTTTACGTGGACGAGTCCTCTTGGGGTGGGCTGTGCACATCCTTTGGACGAGATATGTAGCTTTGCTATCACCCAAGGATGGCCTTGCGCGTTAGCCTTGTCTTGATGCTAACTCCTGGACGGTTGCCGAGGTGAAGACCATCCAGGGACGGTCTGAGTGTCTTCATCCCTCATCAGTTGCCCCCTCGTCCAGGGGTTATGCAACGTATCAACAGGCTTTAGGACGAATTTCTTCTTTCCCCCCCCCCTTTTTTTTAAATTTTAGAAGCGTTCCATGTGTCACACATTCATAGGGGGTTGGTCATGTAGGTTTACTTCTTCGAGGCATATGGCACGTGTCGCTTTTTCATTGGTTCCATCATTGCGATTACCGAGACTTTTCTACCTATAAATAGTGGTTTCCCTCTCATGCCCCTTTCACTTTTTTAAATTTTCTGCTTTGACACTCTCATCCGTCGCTTCGTCTAAGAGTATCCCCAGCGTCCTTAGAATCCTTCGTCTAGAGCCAGGTACTCTCTTTACTCTAACTCAAGCTTTCCTTTTTAAGTGCTAGGACGTTCTCAATGGCCTCCTGTTCGTCTAGCGACAGTGTGGTCAAGGCCATGGACAAGTATCACGACTCCTCTAGTTATAGTACCTCCAACGATGACAGTAGTAGTAGTGGTCACACAACTGAGGAATACACATCTAGTGTTCCTGGAGTTCCTGTAGAAACCTTTCAAGAGAGTATTAGGACGAGGACAACCTTTAGGGCTGATACCAGAACAAGCATCCCATCGTCCTCTCCTTTAGACGAAGAGGAAACAGTATATAGTTGTGCCATAGGAATTCCTTCAAAGACGGACGAGAAGAGGTTAGACGCTCTTAGGAGTTGGTTCCAAATTCCAGATGATCTGAACCCTAGGTTAGCCGTCCGAAAGGAATGGTGTTGTCAACCCCGTTTCGGGATAGGTGTTTACGAAGCTTACCTGTTAGGGGGGCTTAGATTTCCTTTAAATGCCTTTACGAGGGAATTGCTTACCGTAACCGGGCTCGGGGGTTTGCCGCCTTAACCCCAATGCGTGGAGACTTATTGTCTCTATGCAAGTCTTCAGGAGGAGGTGTTTTGATTGGAACAGTCCTATCACCGTGGACGAGTTCCTGTATTGCTATAAACCCTCCGAGATAAGTCAATCTCAAGGCTTCTATCAATTTACAGCTAGGGGCAATGACTGTAGATTGATTAAGTCTTTGCCCTCGTCTGACAAAAACTGGAAGATAGAATTTTTCTTCGTCTCTAGTTTCTGGGCGGGGCGTCCTATCGAGGTTGGTAGAGATACATTCCCTCCTTATACCGGAGAATTAGGGAACCTTCGTCAAGAAGGTATGTCGTGTTTTTCCTTCACTCTTTTTTTTTATTATTATTGATTTTGTTGTGTTTTATCTTTAAACAGTGGTCTAATCTTAATTTTCCTCTTCTTTTTGCAGCTGCTAGGCGTCCTTCTTTGAGTAAGTTCCACCGCGATCGCGTCCACAGGACTCGTCTACACCCTGAGAGAGATTTTCACTCGTTGGTGACCCTTCGACGTCTACATAGGTGGGGACTTGGCCCTGACCCTTCCGTCAAAGCTTTCGCGTACGAACTAACCGTCCGTAGACGTGAGTGTTTTTATTCTTTAAGACGTGTGTATTTTTTTTTATATAATTAATTTATTTGTTTTTATTTTTAGGAATGGCAACCATGAAGGAAAATAAGGGAAAAGAGGTGGTCGAGGAAGTGGCCAGACCTGAAGCTCGTCCTGCTTCTGGAGACAAGAGAAAGAGCTTGTCCAAAAATTTGGATTTGGCTAGCCTACCCAGTCGTCGGGGAAAGAAGGCCAAGCATGGGTCGTCCAGGCCCGAAATTGCTAGGCCTAACCCTCCTTCCCAGCCGTCCGTCCCAATCGTCAACATCGACTCGTCCACGCCTGTTAGCGTCACTCCGTCCAAGTCCCCTGCCCCTGATTCGTCCCAGCCTCCTCAAAGGATTTCTACAAATTTGCTGGAGAACGAGGATTTGGCTTGGGAGCGATTCTAAGAGGCTGTAAAAGGCGAGGACGTGGCTGCGTGATACGACATGTCTTTGAAGGAGTTCGAGCACTCCGGCGTCCACGATCTTTTTAAGGTAACCACTTTTGCCTCGTCTTGGTTTGGCCATGTTATCCAACGTTATTTTTGTCTCTTTAACCCTCTTATCTTCCATGTAGGCAATGTCGAGTGTTCATAGTCGCGGGCCTGCTATGCCACGTAGATGGACAGACGAGGATCCTTCTAGAGGAAAGAATAGAAGAGATCAAAAACGACTCGGCAGACTTGGGCCGAGGTGGCAAGCAAGGCCAAGGACGAGGCCGAGGGGTTGAAGGCTTTGTGGGAGAGCCGAAATCGACGCCGGCCAGAAGGACGACCGTCTCGACTTTCTTGAAAAGAAGAATGAAGAGCTAAGTCCCCTTCTCGAAGAAAGCTAAGGACGAGGCAAAGGAGGAGTTCAAGGCGTCGAAAGAGTTCATCGACTCGCCGGACACTAACTATGCAAACAGTGGTTCGAGGATTTTAGGATGGACGCCATAGACAACTTTCCCGGAGTTGACTTTAGCTCCATTAAACTTAATCTTGGCATCGCTACAAGTTCCCTTCTCCAAACAGGTTCAGACGACGTTAATATTGAGGACGACGCCTCCACCAAACCAGCCCAAGACGACCCCAACGTTGACGCTCCCCCTTCTTGACAGTTTTTAAATTAGTGTTTTCGTAGTTCATGTTGTTTTTCTTTTGGTCCGCTGTTTTCGGACCTCTCTTTTTTTTTTCTTGAAATGTATTAGAGTACAATTACTTCGTCCAGAGTATTCTAGACGAGTTTATTGACAATTGCCTTTTAAAGGCGTATTTTATAAGGGTTTTTGGACGGTGGTCGTCTACCCTCTTTAATTCTTAATGAATATCTGTTTTCATCTGTCATCGTTCTTTCATGGACGAGATTATACATTGTTTTCACCATTTATGCTAGTTTTTTTTTTAAACAATGTTCTAAGTGTTGAATAATCGTCTACACGATTTCTTTATGGACGACCCACTCGGGACGATAATGATGATTGCATTACTTTTGCTCGTCCTTTAGGCATTATTACTCGTCTTCTCACAAGGAGTTAATAACGTTTGTTTTACTCGTCTTGACTAGCTGCTCGTCTTTAGAATGCTATGCCTTAATGTCTACTTTCTTTCTTAGACGAGTGGGCCTTGGCCTTTTCTTTTTGCTTTATACTCAATAAAAGGAAATCTTGGACGAGCATGCCTTAGCTTTTTCTCTTTGCTTTATCCTTGTTTCAAGGAAAGCTTGGACGAGTACGCCTTAGCTTATTTCTCTTTGCTTTATCCTTATTTTAAGGAAAGCCTTGGACGAGTATTTCCTAGCTTTTTTCTTTTTGCTTTATCCTTATTTAAAGGAAAGCCTTGGATGAGTGTTTCTGCGTCCGAAGATTTCTATTCGTCTTAGGCTTTTGCCCCATCTGTGGGTATTATTATGGAAACTAGATCTATGCATCAAATACATAAGAAATCCAAACCATTTTATTACATGAACATTGTTCACAAGCGTGGCACATGCTTATAAGCTAGTGCCTTATTAAAATACTTAAGAAAAATACATAACCTCGTCTTTCATAAGCTGGTCTGTAAGCGGTACAAAAGTTTGAGAACTAGTGCACTTTTTATTCACAACACACCATAATAGTAGTAAGAACACAACAGTAAATATAAGTGAACACGCAAATCATAGCTGTAACTTTGCCACTGACTTCCCTCGTCCCTGCTTATCACCGATAGTACCTCCTCGCATGTTCCACGTTCCAGGATGCTCTAACAACCGCCCGTCCGTAGCTTCCGTAGTAAGACCCCCGCCTCTTGCGCTTATTACCCCGTAGGGTCCTTCCTAATCGGGTCCCAATTTTCCATGAGCCGGGTTCCTAGTCGCCAAGGAGACTTTTGAGGACAAGGTCCCCCACACCGAACCGTCCGGTTTCACCATGGCATCATGCCGTCCGGCCATAAGGTTTTTATACCTTGCCGTCCTTTGCTCCGCATCCATTCTTACCTCGTCAATAAGATCGAGGTCAAGACGAAGTTGTTCCCCATTCTCTTCTCTTAGTACTCCATCACTTCTATGACTAGCCATATGAACTTCGCCGGTATGACAGCCTTCACTTCCATAGGCTAGCTTTAAAGGGGGTCTCTCCCATCGGAGTTCGTATGCCCGTCCTATAGGCCCAAAGAACACTGTAGCTCGTCCGGCCATATCCCTTTTGCCCCCTCGAGCCGAGTCTTGATGATTTTCAGCAGGATCGCCTTGCTACTTCCGCTTGTCCATTTGCTCGTGGATGGGAGGCGAGGAATAGTTATTCTTGATCCAAAAATTATTGCAAAAGTGCCTAAATGGCGTGTTGTCAAATTGACGTCCGTTGTCCGATACTAATACCCTGGGTACTCCGAACCTACATAGAATATTCTTCCATACAAAATTTTTCACGTTTTGCTGAGTGATTGCTGCAAGAGGCTCGACTTCTACCCACTTGGTAAAGTAATCGATTCCTACCACCAAAAACTTCATTTGCCTGCCCCATGGGAAAGTGGCCTAGATATCCAGCCCCCACCGTGCGAAGTGGCCACGCGGGCCATCATCGGGGTCCGGTACTCCGACGACCGTCTAGGTACATTGCCGTAGCGCCGACACCGGTCACATACCTTGACATAGGCTTTAGCATCCGCTCGCATTGTAGGCCGCAGTAGCCGGCACTCGACGATTTTATGGACTAGTGACCTTGCTCCTGAATGATTTCCACATGCTCCTTCATGAACTTCCCTTAGAACATAGTTTGACTCGTCAGGAGCCAAGCACCTTAAGTAAGGTTGGGAAAAACCTCGCTTGTACAATACTTCATTTATGAGGACGTACTTGGTCGCCCGACCCTTAACTTTCTCGCTTCATCCTTGTCTTCTAGAAGCCTTTCCATCTTCGAGATAAATCATTATTGGACTCATCCAATTTTTTCCTCCTTCTATCCGCTATATGTTAGGATGTCTATGCTCGACATATATTGGATGTTGTTGTACTCGTCCGTAACCCCCCGCCGAAGCCGTTTTTGCCAAGGCGTCCGCTTCCGTATTTTCCTCCCCGGGTAGTTGAACAAAACTTACAAACTCGAAAATTTTCGTGCAAGTCATTTCACTTTGTTAAGGTATTTCTTCATTCGATCTTCCTTAGTATCACACATTCCATTTACTTGGTTAATGACCACCGAGAATCTCCTCCGATTGTTACCGACTCCACCCCTAAGGACTTAGCCAATTCCAATCCTCGAGTGTAGCCTCGTACTCAGCCTCGTTGTTGGTAGTTTGATACCGCAGACGGCCTGCATACTCTAGCCCGTCACCCTCGGGGACCCCGCATAACCCCAATTCCTCCCCGCATACAAGTGGACGATCCATCGACATTGATCACCCATTTCTCAACATTTTCGTCCTTGTCCAAATTTCATCCCGGGCTTCTGGGGTGAACTCGCGATGAAATCCGCCAATGCCTCGCGCCTTTATCGCACTCCTCGAAGGTATCTCGATATCAAACTCGCTAAGCTCAATGTACCCCACCGTACTAGCCGTCCAAATAGCCTTCCAACTTGTTCATTGCCTTCTTTATGGGATGGTCCGGCTAGGACGTTGATGATGCGAGCTCGAAAGTAATGCCTCAGCTTCCTGGAAGCCGTGACCAGTGCAAAGGCTAGCTTCTCCATCATCGGGTATCGTCCTTCTGCTCCTCTCATTGCACGGCTTGTATAATAAACCGGTTTCTGGATTCTCCCTTCTTCTCTGACCAACGCTGAACTTACTGCGTGTGGGGACACTACCAAATACAAATACAACACTTCCCCAGGTACAGACGGACTCAATAGCGGTGCTATCATGAGATATGTCTTCAAGTCTTGGAAGGCCCTTTGACACTCGTCCGTCCATTCAAATGCCTTCCTTAGGACCTTAAAGAAAGGCAAGCACTTATCAGTAGCTTTCGAGACAAACCTGTTAAGGGCAGCGACCCGTCCGGTAAGAGACTGGACTTCCTTGATATTTTTTGGTGGTTCCATGTTCAATATCGCCTGGATTTTGTCCGGATTTGCTTCAATTCCTCTGTGCGACACCATGAACCCCAAAAATTTTCCTAACGAAACTCCGAAAGCGCACTTGCTTGGATTTAATTTCATGTTGTACCGTCGCAATGTATCAAAAGTCTCTTGAAAGTCGTCTAGATGTTTGCCCTCGTCCTGGCTCTTTACCAGCATGTCGTCTACATAAACCTCCACATTTCGCCCGATTTGAGGACGGAACATATGGTTAACCAACCTTTGGTAAGTTGCCCCTGCGTTCTTCAAACCAAAGGGCATTACCTTGTAACAATACAACCCTTGGCTCGTAATGAATGAGGTCTTCTCCTGATCCGCTTCATCCATCTATATCTGGTTGTAACCTGAGAAAGCGTCCATGAAGCTAAGCACTTTGTGACCTACCGTCGAGTTCACCAACTGGTCAATGCGTGGCAGTGGGTAACTATCCTTGAGGCAAGCTTTGTTTAAATCAGTGAAGTCCACGCACATTCGCCACTTACTGTTAGCTTTCTTGACCATGACCACGTTCGCCAACCAATCTGGATAATAAACTTCTCGGATGAACTCCACGGCGACCAAATTCTGTACTTCTTCCTTAATGGCATTGTCTCGCTCAGGAGCGAAAATCCTTTTCTTTTGACGCACTGGTTTTGAATAGGGACACACGTTCAGGCTATGGGTAATGACACTTGGATCAATGCCAGGCATGTCCTCATGACTCCATGCAAAGACATCGAGGCTTTTCTTCAGAAACTGAATCAAAGCGTGCTTTGCCCCCTCTTCCATGCTCGCCCCAATTCTAGTAGACTTCTCAGGCTGGTTATCGTCCAAAGGGATGTCTTCTAATACTTTAGTGGGCTCCGCCGCGATCCTTTTCCCGTCCATACTCATTGCCTGCATGTGCTCGTCCATGGCCAGCATAGCTAAGTAGCATTCTCTGGCGGCCAGCTGATCTCCTTGTACTTGGCTTACTCCGTGCTCGGTTGGAAATTTGATGGACAAGTGGTTGGTAGAGGTTACCGCCTTCCAGCTATTCAAAGTTAGCCTTCCAATAATTGCATTATATGACGATGCACAATCAACAATGAGGAAACTTACCTCCTTGGTTATCTGCTGTGGATATGTTCCAACGACCACTGGTAATGTGATGGTGCCCACAGGTTGCACCTTCATTCCTCCGAATCCTACCAACGATGAGTTCACTGGTCGAAGCTGATCTCGTCCTAGCCTCATTTGCTGGAATGTGGGGTAGTAGAGAATGTCTGCAGAGCTGCCATTATCTATCAACACCCTCCTGGTCATGTAGTCAGAGATGAGTAGGGTGATGACTATCAGGTCATCGTGTGGGTGGTGAAGTCATCCTGCTTCCTCGTCCGTGAACGTAACGGCCTGCTGGTCTACTTCCCTCATCCTAGGCAGTTGTCTAGACAGTTGGACGTTCTGCACCACCTTCAGGTATGTCTTCCTTGACTTGGATGACTGCGCTGTCGAGTTTCCTCCTATAATTACCCTTATTTCTCCTAGTGGGGGACATGATGATTCTTCCACCTTGGCCTTCATTTTCTCATCTCTTTGGTCTCGTCCAAGGAAGTTCCTTAGTTTTCCTTGTCTAATGAGATTTTCTATCTGCTGCTTCAAGTCAAAACATTCGTCCGTATCATGCTCGTGGTCTCTGTGAAAGCGGCAGTACTTGCTCCTATTACGCTTGTTGGGGTCTCCCTTCATTTTATCCGGCCACTTCAAGGACGGATCATCCTTGATCTGCATAAGAACCTGCTCTAGTGGCATAGTCAGGGGCGTGTATTGCTGATTCCTCGCGCAGGAACTGGCCTTCTTACCGTCCTTATCTTTCCTCTCGTCTGTCCAAGCTTTCTTTGGACGAGGTCCTTGATCCGAATAACGATGGTGACCCGCTTCCGAGCGTTCTGCCCTTTTTCTTTTCTTGGCTATGATAGCATCCTCAGCATTCATAAAATTCTGGGCCGAATGGACGAGATCGGCCATGGTCTGTGGTTCCTGCTCGTAGAGCTTATGAATGAACAAGTCAGAATTGACTCCATTGTGGAAAGCGGCCAGTAATAACTTGTCATCCATATCATCCACCGTCAAGGCCTCCCTATTAAACCGGGTGATAAAGGATCGTAAACTCTTATTTTCCCCTTGCTCTATAGTCAGTAGAATAGAGGAGGAACGTTTGTGACGCTGTCCTCCAATGAAATTGTTGACAAACAACTTACTCAACTCTTCAAATGATCCCACCGAGTTTGGGGGTATCTTACCGAACCACACTTGCGCTGGTCCCTTAAGTGTGGTGGGAAAAGCTCTGCACATAATCTTGTTCGGGACTCCTTGTAGGTGCATGGTCGTCTTGAAAGATGCAATATGATCGCAAGGGTCACGATTTCCATCATACGAGTCCAGAGAAGGCATTTTGAATTTTGGAGGTAAGGGGTGACTGCTGATGGAAGCCGTGAAAGGGGAGTCCGTTTGGTGAACCATATCATCCACTGGGTTCGCTAGCCTCATGTTTTCCCTCATTTCATCCATGGCTTTTCTCATCTGGTCCATCTATTTTTCCAAGTGTGGCACCCTTCTTGAAGCAGTATCCCTTGTTTGATCTTCGGACTCGACGTTTTCTCCTCCACCTTCCTGACTCGGTACCCGTCTATCCGCGTGCCCATCTTGGCGCTGCCTCCTGAGGTTGATCTCCCTATTCAACTCCTGGTTCTGACGTGTCAATTTTGCCATAGCGGCGGCCATGGATTGTATATGTTGAATGGAAGGCGGTTGCATGACAGGCGCTGACCTGCGATCGCGAAGGGGGTTGCTGGAAGCATCCCTATTCTCCTGGTGGCCTGGGCTTGTAGCCCTTGATCTTGTTCGAACCATTCAGCCTTTTGTCTGGGAAAGACTAATCCTTGACAACGAAAACACAGTCGAATGAAAAGAACAGTGAACAGTGCTCATTTGTTTTTTTTTTTCTTTATCTTCTTTCCTACAGACGGCGCCAACTGATGATGCAAGGAAAATCGGTAGGCTGGATGCTCCGGATTTGAAAGGACCACTCGCTCTCTAATGGCCTGAAAAGCAAAGGAAAACGATCAAAGGTGACCGGGATCGCCGACCAAAAACCCTCCGATGGTAAAGTCAGTTTTCTCTCTATATCTTTGGAGTTCCAATTTCTTGGGAAAATGTTCAACGTACCTTCTATTGGTTTGAATGGCTATTTATATAATGTCCTGGGGGCAATTATTGAAATTGTAACCTCCCCGGATTTCAGGAGGTCCGGGGTTCTTGGATAACTCCCATAACCATCTGACCGTTGTATTTTCTCACACAACGGTCATCGGAGGTTATGCGTGTATTACAGAATGGTAAAATGTGCTTAATAATTCCAAGTGTAAAAGCCTCGTCCATGAGTCTTTACGTGGACGAGTCCTCTCGGGGTGGGTTGTGCGCATCCTTTGGACGAGGGATGTAGCTTTGCTATCACCCAACTACGGCCTTGCGCGTTAGCCTTGTCTTGATGCTAACTCCTGGACGGCTGCCGAGGTGAAGACCGTCCAGGGACGGTCTGAGTGTCTTCATCCCTCATCATCATGTATGCGTACGCATGATCACATGCTGCGTACACAAGCCGATACCCATGTATGCATGAACACAGACAGAGAAGTGTTCTTTAACATTTCAGACATATTCATCAAAACTCACTCTAATCATGTTCCTACCCCTCCTAAAGTGTCAGGCATTCATAAGCATTTACATGTCCAAAAATAGATTAAAATGGAAGATCAAACCAAAAATCAGAAAATGAGAAAAGTTTGAAAAACTTACCAATCTGGTCCTTGCACTCTTCCAGAGATAATCATGTGGCCTGTGGGTTAATAGAAGGGACTCATTCAGCCTTACAGCCCCATTTCAGTGGGTGAGGTTGAACACACAACCGAAAATCACATAGGAGCTCTTCTTAGACTTGGGTGCCATGGAGATGAGAGAGTTTGAGAGAGAAAGAGAGTTTTGGATGAGAGAATTGAGAGGAAAAGATTAGATTGTGAGGAAATGAGAGAAAGGTAGAGAGCATTTGTTGAGAGAAAAGATGGAAGTTGGAAAGTTAAAGAGAATGTGAAGAAATGTGGAAGATGAAGAGAAATAAAAAGAAAAAGAAAAGAAACGGTTGGTAACCATTGGAAAAAATTTGAAGAGGAGGGAAGGTTTAATGGCTAAACTGCACGTAGTTTAGGCCTCTCCACTAAACTATAGGTAGTTTATTAAAAAAAATTTAAATATCTGTAGTAGGTTCCCAAAAGGTAGGAAGTGTAATAGAAAATTTAAGAATGCATCCAAAAATGATAGAAATGCCCTTAGTTGGGAAAAAGACACAAAGACCCTCAAAACATTCCTAGTGGATTAAAAGCATTAAGAACATCCCTCGGCAAATCAGAAACCAATAAAGAAACTCCTTCATAAGTTAAGACCATCAACCAAGTCCCTAGTAAAGTATAGTATCATGAAAGGACTCCCTGTGGGTCTAAGGCACAAGGACAACCCCCTCGAGAGTTGCAAAGAAAATTTCCACATGGAGTTGATAAAACCCCCTCGTGAGTGGAATTAACACAAGTTCCCAAGTGAGTCATGAAGGAGAAGAAGAAAAATTTTCCCAATGGACTACACACCATCAAAGACTTCCTCGTAGGTTAATATCACCATTAAAACTCCTCAGCGAGTTATGTTTTTCCCAGTGGATCTTTCACCAAAGACTTCATCGTAGCTCGAATTACCAAGAAGGCTCCCTCGCGGGTCACTAATACATTCCTCAAAAAGTCATCCTATCCAATGGATCTTTCACTAAGGACTTCCTTGTAAGTCGAAACACCAAGGACACTTGTGCACATATCCTTCGAGGATTGAATATGCAAGCACAGATCCCATATAAGTCAGAAGAGAAAGTATAGAACTTGCGCACTTATCCTCCGGGAATTGAATATGCAGGCACAAATCCCATACCTATCAGAGGAGAAGAATATAGAATTTGTGCACATATCTCGCGGGAATTAAATATGCAAGCACAAACCCTATGCAAGCCAGAATATGTGTACATATCTTGAAGGAGTTGAATATGCAGGCACAATAGAATAGGTAGAGATTGAGATAAAGACTAAGGTCACCCTAAGGCAAGAGCCTCACCAGAATAGGTAAAGATAGAGATGGAAGTCAAGAGGTGCAAGCCACCTAGAGAAATTTGAGGCAAGAGCCCTAGATGGACACCACAGAGATGTATCCTTTTAAGCTTGTAAGAACACCTTGCTTGTTTGATTGATGGTTGTGGCCATTGGACATGTTTGTTTTTCTTTTTATTGACTCTAGGATAGTGGGTCACTCGCCTTTTTCTTGCAATTGCAAAACAGGTTCTAGGATAGTGAACTTGTCATTGCTCGTTTCCCAAGCAACAAAGGTGGGAATTCAGAGATATGAATTCCATGCAACTCTACGAAGTTGCACCTTGCCCTATGTATGTGTGTTGTGTGCCGTGTATGTGGGTTGGGCTCAAGTCATACATTGAAACAAAATGTTTTGTCTCTTATTATTTTGATTCCATTAGTGGAGCTCACGAATCAAAAGAGGAGCATCTGTAGGCACCACATTTTATACCATTTACAACTTGGGCACTCTGTTCCCTAATGATGGTAAAATTCTAAAGCCCAAGGTTGGTTTAGGGCTCGATCAAATTAAAATTGACTTGAGGAAGGTTTTTATGGAAAATATAACTCTTTTATGAGCTGAATAAAACTATTTTTGGAAAATAAAGGCCACGAAAACCCTAGGGCATGCATATGCATACACGAGCATGTGTACGCATGCTAGGGTTCTTGAAACTATGAAAGGCAAATTTTCTGCATTAAAGCTAAGGCTTGGAATGAATCACATATCTTCTAGGAGCCGTTCCAAACCCCTCTCAATATAAAAAGCCATACATGGTTCCTTTTCAAGAGACAAAGAATATCCTAAGGGAAAACCTAAGATTCACTAGAAATAGTGAATCAAAGAGGGAGTTTTTCACAAAACATCCTCAAGTCAATTTTCTTCTAGTTAAGACCTTTTCTAGTCTTGATTTTTGAGTTTTGAAGTTTACTAATCAATTTTGTTTCATTGTGAATAGATTGACTGGGGGGAACGGTCAAAATCAAGCGTAGAAGCTTTGTTTTTGAGGTAATGCTCTAAGTCATTTTTTTTCTTTTCTTTTCTCAGTTTGATCTTTGTTCCCTTGTTTCTTTTGTTTGTTTACGTTATAATATTCTTGTTTAGTTTAGGTTCTCATAGTTTTTTTGCCCTTATGCATATTAGGTTGTTAGATTTAATAGTTTTAGTTTATGCTCTGTTTGTTCTTGTTATGTCTGGGTTAGGGTTTAGGCTTGTATTTGTACGCATACAATTGGGCTGTGTACCAATGCATGCGTACGCATACTCAAGCCTAGAAACCCTAATGCAAACCTTTTCTACTTCATTTCTTTATCTTATTTCGTGCTTCTTGAGTCTCTGTTTCTCTATTTACTTGTTGTTTGTTCTTAATATGTTAGATTAGGGTTTCCCTTTAATGTTTTCTTTAGTATACCATGAACATGCATTCACATGATCCTGCATTAATGCATAGGTGCTGTGATGTAGTAAGGTAAGTCATGCATTTACATGAACATGCATTTTGGATGATGGACATAATAACTATATTTGTTTAATGCTTTGATACTATGCTTAGATGTTTGGATTATATTTGATGTTAATACCTTGTTGCCATGTCTATGTTTCTGCCCTTGTGATATCTTGTTTGTTTGTTATCTTGAGTAAGATAATATAATATTTATGATAGATGTATGCTAGGCTTGATGTGAGTTGCCATGATAGATGTATGTTAGGGTTTTGGGATCATTGATGCCATGTTGATTGTTAGATGAATGTTAGCGTGCGCGCGCGTGTGTGTGAGTTTAGGATGTAATATTGAACATGTTTTTAATGAGATTAAGACATAAGACACAATATGCAAAAGCCGACTCATGGGCTGGGTGGGGTTGGGTGCCTAACACCTTCCCATCCTCATATCTAGACTCTGAACCCATGCTTTGATAGTAAGATTAGTCCATCCATGTAAGGACGCTATATATATGGTTCCTAGACCTAAATTAGGTGGTGACTCCAACATCTTTTCTCTGCTTCAGTCCACTCTGCCAAGGTGTACTCCACGCATTGCACCCATAAAGGCGATCACTCTTTCCATAATTCACAAAGTGTCTTAGTGGTCTTCTTTTAAGGCATCTCAATGAAAAAACTATTGGTGGAAATAATAGCTCCCCCCTCCCCCCACAAGTTCTATGGTAATCAAAGAACTTATTGCATTCATTGAGTTATTTCTCAAGTTCATTCTTATAATGAATGAACATCTATAATGACTCATCCTTGCCACTTAGCAAGCACTCATAATAGACTCTTGTGCATTCCAAATTTTTGATAACTCAAGCATGTCAATTAAGGCATGTAACATATATTTCATCCAAATAAATATTACAAACATATACTGGAATTAAACACATTAATATCCAATCAAATTCACACATGCCCACAATATATATACATGTATGTAATTATATAAGACTATATGTGCTCAAATACAACAATCATGCGTCCTCCATATCAATACAAAAGAATCTCTTAAACTTTATAAATAAAATAATATCTATGGCCTAGGGGTGAACATACACTCTCTAATTGAGAGTGAAGCCCCATAAAACAACCCCACCAGTGTGCAATTTGTCTCATTCTTTTTCAAATTCAACACAGCCAAATATTGGGCTTATATACACACCTTTTGACATTATTAATAATAACAATCATGCATCCTCCATATCAATACAAAATATTTATATACATGTATGTATGTATGTATATATTGCCCAAAATATTTATACATGTATGTAATTATATAAGACTATATGTGCTCAAATACAAAAAGTATCTCTTAAACTTTATAAATAAAATAATATCTATTGCCTAGGGGTGAACATACACTCTCTAATTGAGAGTGAAGCCCCATAAAACAACCCCACAAGTGTGCAATTTGTCTCATTCTTTTTCAAATTCAACACAACCAAATACTGGGCTTATATCCATGCCTTTTGAAATTATTAATAATAACTCTCGTAATGCTATTTTAATTATCTACTAATAAGTCCCTTGATGAATTAGTAAAAAGGCTAACCAATAACAAAAGTGGCAGCCACGCCAAAATTGAGTCTGGTATAATAGATTCAAAATATTTGACCCTATTATATTGACCAAATTTTCTTTATTCATCTAACCTATACACCTTTGCACATAAAAAGGCCAAAGCTATGTTAATAGCATTGATGATATGTTTGACTGTCATTTACATCTGATGATGCGAAGAAAATCAGTAGGCTGGATGCTTTGGACTTAAAAGGACTACTTGTTGTCTTGGTGGTCTGAAAAAGAACGAAAAACAATCAAAGCTGACCGGGGTTGCCGGCCAAGAACCCTCCGATGGCAAAGTTAGTTTTCTCTCAATACTTTTGGAGTTCCAACTTTTTAGGAAATGTAAAGCGTACCTTTGTTTCTTCTGAATGAATGTTTATATAGTGTCCTAAGAACAGTTATCAAACTTGTAACCTCCCCTGGATTTGAGGAGGTGTGAGGGTTCAGAGATAACTTCCACAACTGCTCGGGAGTTACATATTTCTCACCTAACTATTATTGGAAGTTATGCGTGTAATAAGAAGTTGTACTACATGCTCAAGAATTTTCCTAAGTGTCTAGGGTTCGTCCAGGGATCCTCGTCTTGAGAACCTCCATTCGAGCGTACCTCGCATCTAAAGGAGGTCCTTCCTTTATGGATGACCTTTTCCATAGACGAGGTTCATGATGACCCTGGACGACATGGCGGGGTTCTTGCGAAACTTGACCACGCAAGACTTCATCCAAACATCTCCCTGAATGGACGAGCTTCATGGACGAGGTTCTTATAGCCTTTGATTGCTTGGTCTCGCCTTGGACGATCTCCATGGATGATTATTGGAATTTATCCCCCATTAGTTGCCCCTTGTCTATGGGTCGTCTAGGGAGCATATAAAACAACGTCATTTTTTTGGACGTGTCTTTATGTTGGCTGTATACATGCCACGTGTGGTAGCTTCATTGGCAATTTTTCATGTCGATTTAATTTCTCGAGGGAAACGCCAGGTGGCATGTCTTGATTGGTCACGTACTTCAAGACACCATTTTTCAATGCCTATAAATAGTGGATTTCCTCTCATACCCTCTGCACTTTTTCAAATTTTCTTTTTTGACATTCTCGTCTTAGCGCCTCGTCTAGAAGTTTCCTACATCTGTAGTTCCCCTTCATCTAGACTCAGGTATTTTCTACATCCTCGTCCTCGGGTTTTAAACTTTCTCAAAAAATGTCCGTAGAGCTTTCTTCGTCTAGTAATAGTGTTGACAAAGCTATAGACGAGTATCATGACCCTAGTAGTTTTAGTGGGTCTAGTGATAGTAGTAGTGGTGATAGTAATAGCAGTAGTGAGGGAAACACCACGGACGAGTATACGTCAGGTGTTCCTGGGATTCCTTTAGAGGAATTTCAGGAAAGCCGTAGGACGAGGACTGAGTCTAGGTCTAGGGCTGGCACAAGTGCCCCCTCGTCTTCTGCTCAAGATGAGGAAGAAGTGGTCTATAGTTGTGTTGTTGGGGTTGCCTCCAAGACAGACGAGAGGAAGTTAGGCCTCCTTAAGTCTTGATACCAAATCCCTGAAAGTTTAAATCCTAGAGTACCTGTGCGTGATGAGTGGTGTTGTCAGCCCCGTTTTGGTGTTGGCATTTATGAGGCTTACCTCTTGGGGGGTTTGAGGTTGCCCCTCAATGCCTTTGCCAGGGAGTTACTTTCTAGGTTAGGCTTAGGTATTTACCAGTTCAACCCTAATGCATGGAGGCTAATAGTCGCTATGCAAGTTTTATGGAGGTAAATGTTTGAGGGGGATCGTCCTCTTACTGTGGACGAGTTCCTCTTTTGCTATAAGCCCTCCGAGATTAACCAATCCCTTGGCTTTTATCAGTTCACAGCCAGAGGGAGAGATTATAGGCTGATTAAGTACTTAGTCACCTTAGATAGGAAATGGAAGACGGAGTTTTTCTTCGTCTCTGGCTTTTGGGCTAGACGCCCTATTAAGGTTGACAGGAATCCATTTCCTCCCTACATAGTAGAATTAGGGAACCTTCGTCCTGAAGGTATGTCTGGCTGTCCCTTCACCTCTTTTTACACTTCATATTGTAGTCGTCTAATTACTTTCCTCTCTTTTTTGTAGGTGCTATATGGCCTCACTTGAGTAGGTTCTACCTTGAACGAGTTCAGAAAGCTCGTCTTCATCCTGAGAGGGACTTCCACTCTTTGGTCACTTTTCAGCGCCTCGCTACGTGGGGACTTGGTCCTGAGCCTTCTCCTGAAACCAGAACCCACGAGCGTACAGTCTGGAGACGTAAGTTTTTACTTTGAGTAACCTCTTGTCATTTGCTAGAAGTAATTCTAACGAATTTTTCTGCAGGAATGGCTACCATGAAGGAAAATAAAGGGAAAGAGGTAGTGGATGAGGTTGTGGGGCCAGAGGCTCAACCTCAACCTCAACCTGCAATCGGGGATTCCCAGCCTCGTCCTGTCCTTGAGGAATCTTAGCCCCATCTTTCTGCTAGGGATAAAAGGAAGAGCTTGTCTCTTGGAGTTGACTTGTGGAATCTTCTAAGCAGGCGTAAGGAAAAGAGGGTTAAGCATAGGTCGTCCAAGGCTAAAGACGTCCAAACCAAGGACGACCAAAACAATCCTCTCCTCGTCCCTCAGGGTCATTCCATCCAAATAGTGGACGTTGATTTTGAGCCCAAGGATCCCTCGTTTGTGCAAACCTCGTCCAAGGTCACTACTCCTGCCTCGTCCCAACCTTCTCAACAAGTGCCTCAAAACCTTCTAGCCAATAAGAACTTGGCTTGGGAAAGGTTTGAGAAGGACGTGATGGACGAGGATGTGTTGTCATGCTATGACATGTCTTTAAAGAATTTTGAGCACTCCGCAGTTCATGACCTCTTTAAGGTATGCACTTTTTGTATATATATTCCTCGTCTTTCCAGTAATGCTTGTACATATTGTGATAATATTTTAATGTGCGCAGGCAATGTCTAAGTTTATTGCCGCATCCAGGCAGGCGACAAAATTAGACAAGACGAGGACCTTACTGGAGAGGACGGTCCAAAAAGCGAAGGTCGAGTCTAAAAGGTGGGCTGAAGTAGCTGCTAAGGCTAAGGAGGATGCAAAGAAGCTAAAAAGCAATGTCGAGGAGTTGAGGACAGACGTCAAAGATAAGGACGCTCGTCTTGAACTCCTTCAGAAGAAGAATGATGAGCTAAGCGCCCTTCTTGAAAAGGTTAGGGGAGACGCGGTTTCAGAGTTTAAGTCGTCCAAAGAATTCACCAATCAATTGGACACCAACTATGCAGCTGGGTTCGAAGATTTCAAGATGGAAGCCATGGAGAAATTCCCTGAAATTGACTTTGGCCTCATCAAACTTAACCTCGGTGGTGCTACTTCAAGCTCCCTCCTCTAGACGAGCTCAAAGGACGTCAATGTTGAGGACGATGCCTCTACGAAGCTACCTCAGGACGACCCTAATGTCGACGCCCCTCCTGCTTAAAGACGAGATTGTTAACTTAGTGTTTATTTGATTTTCTTTTTGATTTGGTCCGTTGTTTTTAGGACCTTTATTAAGATGTATTTGGAAACAATTCTGTCATCCATCGTACTTTGGATGAGTGTATTAACAATTGCCTTTTAAGGCTTACTTTATAAGGGTTTTTGGACGGTGGACGTCTCCCTTTTTTATGCTTCAATGAATGTCTATTTTCATCCATTAATTTTATTGCATGGACGAGTTTATCCTTTATCACTACTGTTATTGAGATTTGCACACTTCTAAGTATTAGAGGGTCGTCCATATGCTTTTCTTATGGACGATGTTAAAGGTTCGTTCATGTGCTTTTCAATGGAGGATGCTCGAGGTTTGTCCACACGTTTTTCCTGTGGACGATCTGTTTGTGTATGGAAGATTCAAGATAGCAATGATGGTCTTGTCAGACCTTTACCTTGTCCATAGGCTTGACTTGGCATTTGCCTTTTGTCAAGACGCTGTGTTTGACTCGTCCTGGAGCACCTAAGCGTACTGGTCTGATGCTCATCCATGGACTAGTACCTCACTGTGTGGTCTTTTATGCCTTGGCTTATTTTTACTTTATACTCGTCTTGAGGAAAGTTTATGAACGTTACATCCCTGCGTCCAGAGATTTTCATTCGTCTTAAGGTTTTGCCTCCCTTGTGGATACTATTATGGAAATTAGATTTATGCATTCAATACATTAGAAATCCAAACCATATTATTATATGAACATTGTTCACAAGTATGGCACATGCTTAGAAGCTAGTGCCTTAATAAAATACTTAAGAAAATACTTGAAATACATAACCTCATCTTTCATAAACTTGTCTGTAGACGGTGCAAAAGTTTAAGAACTAGTGCACTTTTTATTCTTAATACACACTATAGTAGTAATAGAAACATAATAATAAATATTGGTAGACACCATAGCTGTGATCTCGTCCATATCTGTAACCTCGTCCTTGATGAATCTCATCCAAGCTCATTACTGATAGTACCTCCTCAGGTGCTCCACGTTCCAGGGGTGCTCTAACTTTCGTTCGTCCAGAGCTTCCAGGTAGTACGACCCCTGTCTTTTGTAGTTGATTACCCTGTAGGGTCCTTCCCAATTGGGTCCTAATTTTCCATGAGCTGGGTTCTTGGTTGCCAAGGACACCCTTTTAAGAACGAGGTCTTCGACGTTGAAACGCCTGGGTTTTACCATGATGTCATGCTGCCTAGCCATAAGATTCTTGTATCTTGCTGTCCTTTGCTCCGCATCCATCCTTACCTTATCAATGAGATCGAGGTCAAGACGAAGTTGTTCCTCATTTTCTTTCTCCTGATACTTCATCACTCGATGGTTAGCCATATGAACTTCTACCGGTATAACGGCTTCACTTCCATAGGCTAGCTTGAAGGGGGTTTCTCCTATCGGGGTTCTCACAGTCTTCCTGTAGGCCCAAAGAACACCTGGTAACTCGTTTGGCCATATCCCTTTTGGCCCCTCGAGCCGAGTCTTCATGATTTTCAGCAAGGATCGGTTCGCTACTTCTGCTTATCTATTCACCTGTGGATGGGAGGGTGAGGAATAGTGATTCTTGATTCCAAAATGTTCGCCAAAGTCCCTGAAGGTTGCATTGTCAAACTAACGTCCATTGTCTGATACTAGTACCCTAGGTACTCCGAACCTACATAGAATATTCTTCCAAACGAAATTCTTGACATTTTGTTAAGTGATTTTGCAAGAGGTTCAGCCTTTACCTACTTGGTAAAGTAATCAATCCCTACTACCAAAAACTTCATTTGTCTAGTTCTTGTGGGGAAAGGACACAGGATATCCAGTCCCCATTGCGCAAAGGGCCACGAGGCCATCATTGGGGTTTGGTACTCCAACGGCTGCCTAGGGACGTTGCTATAGCGCTGACACTGGTCACATACCTTGACATAGGCCTTAGCCTTCAGTTTCTCATCTCTCTGGTCTCATCTAAGGAAATTCCTTAACTTTCCTTGTTTGAGAAGATTCTCTATCTGCTGCTTCAAATCAAAGCATTCGTCCATGTCATGCCCGTGGTCTTTGTGAAAGCGGCAATACTTGTTCCGATTGCGCTTGTTAGGATCTCCTTTCATCTTATCCAGCCACTTCAAGGACGGATCATCCTTGATCTGTATAAGAACCTGCTCTAGTGGCATACTCAAGGGTGTGTATTGCTAATTTCTCGCTAAGGAACTTGTCTTCTCACCATCCTTGTCTTTTTTCTCGTCTACCCGAGCCTTCTTTGGACGAGGACCCTGATCTGAGTAACGCTGGTGACCTGCTTCCGAGCGCTCTGCTCTCTTTCTCTTCTTGGCTATGATAGTGTCCTCAGCATTCATGAAATTTTGGGCCGAATGGACGAGTTCGGCCATAATCTGTGGTTCCTGCTCGTAAATTTTCTAGATGAACAAGTCAGAGTTAACCCCATTGTGAAAGGCGGCCAATAACAACTTGTCGTCCATTTCATCCACTGTGAAGGCTTCTCTATTGAATCGGGTAATGAAAGATCGCAAACTTTCGTTTTCCCCTTGCTCTATAGTCAGCAAACTGGAAGAGGAACGCTTGTGGAGTTGCCCTCCAATAAAATTATTAATGAACAACTTACTTAACTCCTCGAATGAGCCCACAAAATTTGGAGGCATTTTACTGAACCACACCCGCGTTGGTCCCTTAAGTGTGGTAGGGAAAGCTCTGCACATAATCTCGTTCGGGACCCCTTGAAGGTGCATAGTCATCTTGAAAGTAGCAATGTGATCACATGGGTCACGATTTCCATCATACGAATCCAAGGAAGGCATTCTGAATTTTGGAGGTAGGGGGTGACTGTTGATGGAAGCCGTGAAAGGGGAGTCCGTTCTGTGAACTAAATCATCCACTGGGTTTGCCCGCCTCATATTCTCCCTCATTTCATGCATTGCTTTTCTCATCTGGTCCATCTCCCTCTCCATGTGCGACACTCTTCTCAAAGCAGTACCCCTTGTCTGATTTTCAGACTCGACATTTTCTCCCCCACCTTCCTGACTCTGGGCTCGTCCTTTTGCGTGCCCATCGTGGCGCTGCCTCCTTAGATTGATCTCCCTGTCAACTCCTGATTCTGACGGGTCAATTTTGCCATAGTGGCAACTATGGATTGTATATGTTGAACAGAAGGCGGTTGCATGACAGGCGTTGATTGACGACTGCTAAGGGGATTACTAGAAGCACCCCTACTCTCCTAGTGGCCTGGGCTGGTAGCCCTTGATCTTGTTCGAACCATTCAACCTTTTGTCTGAGAAAGGCTAATCGTTGAAAACAGAACCTATAATCGAACGAAAAGAACTCCTTTTTCCCACAGATGGCGCCAACTGATGATGCGAAGAAAATCAGTAGGCTGGATGCTTCGGACTCGAAAGGACTACTTGTTGTCTTGGTGGTCTGAAAAAGAAAGAAAAACAATCAAAGGTGATCGAGGTTGCCGGCCAAGAACCCTCCGATGGCAAAGTTAGTTTTCTCTCAATAGTTTTGGAGTTCCAACTTTTTAGGAAATGTAAAGCGTACCTTTGTTTCGTCTAAATGAATGTTTATATAGTGTCCTAAGAACAGTTATCAACCTTGTAACCTCCCCTGAATTTGAGGAGGTGTGAGGGTTCAGAGATAACTTCCACAACTGCTCGGGAGTTACATATTTCTCACCTAACTGTTATTGGAAGTTATGCATGTAATAAGGAGTTGTACTACATGCTCAGGAATTTTCCTAAGTGTCTAGGGTTCGTCCAAGGATCCTCGTCCTAAGGACCTCCAGCCAAACGTACCTTGCATCTAAGGGAGGTCCTTTCTTTATGGACGACCTTTTCCATGGACGAGGTTCATGATGACCCTGGACGACATGGCGGGGTTCTTGCGAAACTTGACCACGCAAGACCTCATCCAAACATCTCCCTGAATGGACGAGCTTCATGGACGAGGTTCTTACAGCCTTCGATTGCTTGGTCTTGCCCTGGACGACCTCCGTGGACGATTATTGGAGTTTATCCCCCATCAACATCCATGTGAACTTTCATTACATATTCATGTATTCCCAAATACACAACATATTAGCAAATGATATAAACCATTGTGTCCATATGTGTGTACTACTCATAGAGTACATGCCATGAACTAGTGTTATTACTATCTTGCACAAAAAATCAATGGTCAAACATTAACTTTGTTACCATGACTATCAAAGTTGATACACCAGCATAAGTCTAGAATCATACCTTTTAATGATTTTGTTTCTTTCTTTTCCCCCGTCAACCCAAAGCGGTACAGAGGCTTAGGTCATCACCACAAAAAAATGGATTCCTTCTTGACATGTTTTCTCATCAAGAAAGCATTTTATGAATATCAAAGACACGATATCATATTATAAAAGCCATTTTGCCGAGGGTTTAATGCTTCTTCTTGCAGGCCATTGCAAACATAGTACGTAAATGTTACACAGTAGAACGAATCAAGTTTACGTCATATTACAATCAACCAAAAGCAACTATAATTTTTAAATAATTATAGTTTAATCGACTAAACTCCAATAGAAAACATAAACTAGATTGAAACTTAAATAAATCAAATCTAGTTCTTTGAAGCATAGATATAACGTTACTAAATCCAATATAATGTTTACATATATTGTATAATATTACTTTCTCAAAACAATAAATGCCTAGAAATTAACAAAGGCACACAAATTAAGAATAATTAGATTCATATGTTGGCACACAACGTCTACTAATAATAAGAACCAAAAATTGTAGAATAGTTTCAAAGAAAAACAAAGTTTCAAAATGAAACAATACAATTCGCACTATAGGTTTGTTTTGCAGAAAATTGTTATCTATAAAACCACATAATTCCTTTAGTAGCAATCACAAAAATAAATTAAAAAATCTACTTACAATTTACTTATGTGATTGAGCAAAAAGGAACAACATATAGATCTAATTATAAGCAAAAACACAAATAGATGTGATATACAAAAACAATAAAAAAATATTGTATATATAAGAAATCTGCAAAATAATTAAAAACTCACTGATCAAATGTATGAAGGATGAACGATACAAATCTTGTGTTTGACACAATCTCCTTAAAGCAGATTTCGCCCCTCACACAATTTATGATGCTTTGATACTCACAGACGTCTACCTTTCGAGATAAAATGATCTACAACATAGAGAAAAAGCATACAAGGTCCGTGCTCTGCGAACTAATCTATGTCTTTTTATCTCTCTTTGACTCAAATGCTAATGCACAAAATATTTTCTCTCTGGGAGAGTTTTTCTTTTAAAAAAAATTCATGAATGAGTAACTATGAATATATATGTTACTGAATAGACACACTATTTCAGAAAATAACTGCTGTATACAAACTTATTGACTCAAAAAATAAAATAATAAAATATTATTATTATTTGAACAAGAGGGCCCAATCCACACATGCCTAAAGCCCAATCCAATGTCCAATCCATGAGCATATAAACTCGTATTCTCTATCATTTCTTATGTAGGACTCAATGATTTTCACCACTTCAATACCATGTTCAAGTGGACACATTAGGAATTAATTTCTTATTCACTTCATAATATTTTCTAAACAAAAACCATAGCAGCCAATTCCAAATCATGAGTTTGGGTTATTTTTGTTCAAAATTTTTTAATTGTCTAAAGGCATAAGCAACCTAACCAGTCATGTATTTACATCGCACAAAAAATGACATTGAAAAAGAAGTCCAACAAACACATCTCAACCTGATTAAATTAACAAAACAATATCACATTCTTTACTTACCTTCTTCCTTACCAACCTCCACGCATTATCACTCCTAGAATAGCAACAACAAAAAAATCACATAGGAATTTTATCAAATAGCTTGTGTACGTGTAAGAGAGACAACCACCCTTGGTTTCATGGAGACTAATGTCGCATGGAAAAAAAATGCATGTATTACAACCATTACTACCAACACTAAAGAGAACAAACACCCAAGAGTAAAGTTCACTGGCATTCTATCAAACACATGTTTAGCAATCTTAAGCAACTATACTAACCAACCCTAACCTTCAAAACAAAAATAAAATGCCCACGAAATCCAAAATAGTAGCAACTCCAACATAACATTATGTAGACGATAATATAAAAACACCAAAATATTATAATAATTTATAGAAAGAGAACACCATTGTAAAATGAAGATGACAGAAACATTATATATCAAACCAAAACAAACCTAGAATTGAAACCAAAGAGAAGAATCACAGGAAAGCAAAAATCCAATAAAAATTGCATACAAAACAAAGGGATTAATAAAGTCCAATACCAAAAATCCAATGCAAAAGAAGAAGAAGAAGAAGAAGAAGAAGATGTGGAAACTCTGCAAAGAAAAACAAAACAAAAAAACTTAAATTAAGAGAAAAGGAAGCGTACCTCAAAGCAACGATTGGATTTTATGCATCATTGGAGATAAATACTGAAGTGGGAGAGAAAGGAAATTTAATGTGCGGGCTTTCAATTGGTAGTAGTTTGGTTTTTGTTTTTGTTTTTGTTTTTCAAAGGTTTCATGTGTAATTAATTCAAAAATTAAAAATATATTGTTTTCAAGATGAGGTGCGAAATTGTGGAGGTTGCAAAGTTGAGGTGGCAGGTTCATAGAAAGTCAATAAAAAGTTAAAGGTTTTGATTATATAGTATTTATTATATATAGATAAAATAAATAATGAGTACTAAAAAAAAATCTAAGAGTAAACAAAAATCCACAATTTGTCCCCAATTATCCATGTAGTAATGTGTAAGTGATGGAGAAAAAGTGGTAGCTTCATGTAAAAGTGACAAATAGCAAATTACACATTCTACCATGTAGGATAGTTTTCTTTTTTAGTGAGAAATACTGAAACTTTATTAGGATGAAAATAAATTCAATACATTTTGAGCCATAATGACCCTTTATTAAGAGGAAAATATATTCAATACATCTTTTGAGATATTGAACCTATTGAGGGTGGTTTCTTTACTTCTTGTACCTTAGACACATGTCTTAATGTTATTAGACAACGTTTAGTCTAGGATTTTTCTAGGAATGAGGTTGGGTTTGAAACTCCCATGGAATGGGCTCCAAGGTCCTATTTTGTTGCTGCTAGTTTGTGCACAAACATTATGTTCAAAATCCAGGGGACGACACTGAAAACTAGGTTTATTCTCCGTTTCTACTGCAGAAGGAACATTTCTCATGCTTTTGTCGCGGAACTGACTTTTCTTAACTTTATACTGTGCAATAAAGTTTCTACACTTTTCTGCAATGTTAGTGACCATTCTCCATTTTCTACTGCAAAAATATTTCTCCACTTTCTACACATAAACTCTAAAACCTAAAAAAAAATACCCATCAAGCAAATGTTAGTATACATGGGTTGGCATATTCTGAAATATATACATACATATGTTGTATATATACTTATACGTATTCACATATAAATATACAAAATATACTCTACAGAATATGAACAACAATATGTGTGTGTGTGTGTGTGTGTGTGTGTGTGTATGGTAGAATAATGATTAGTTCGTATTAAAAGTAATGCATGTAATAACAAAGAAATAATAAAAGTTTTAATAGAAATAATCCTAGGTAAAGAGTATTCATAGTAGGATGTTGACTAAAAAGATCTCAATCCCAACTCACATAACCTTATTACCAAATAAGGCTATAAAGTTATGTAATCATCTTTTGGAGATTGCAAAGGGTGTGTTTTAGTGTTTTTTGAGGAAGGGAAAGGATTCCTAGTGATGTATGCTAATTTTGCCATATATACTCTACTTTTTCTCTTCTCTCAAATATCACTTTCTTTCTCTTTTCTCTCTTTTTTCACTTTCAACTCACTATTCAGATTTCCTTGGTTATTGTGTTGTTCTTCTTCCCTATTGTTCCCATATTTATGGGTATTGTTCCTTTTATACCCAAGATCAAGCCTAGGTGGTTTTCTTCTTTACCATTATTCTAATCAACTATTTTGTTTGCTATAGGCATTTAGCCAACACCCACAATGTATCGTTCTAGTCGTGTGCATACGGGTTCAATCCCACTACTTATCTTTTTGGTAAAGGAGAATTTGTCATACACCATTACCTTTCTCTCTTTCCAAGCTCTCATTAATTCTTTTTGTCTTCACTCTCTAGCATGCATAAGATGGTTCCTACTTACCTTCTTCCCATTTTTGATAAAAATGCCTTCCTAACAAAGTATATTCCCAAAATTAGTCACGGTGGGATACCAAATCTAGGTCCTTTCCTCTCCACCAAACCACATCCTTTGCACCTCATTGATCGTGGGCCTTACTCCCCTGCCTTGCTATTTTTGTATTTCCTCTGATTTTGTTTTCTTTCTCCTTCATGTGCTGTTTACTGTTGCTACTTTGGTTTTATTTCATCGTGTCTCTTACTGAAGATAAATTTGGCTTCTCTTCTTCTTTTTATAAGGTTATTATAGGCTTCATGGGCTTGCTACCCTTTGTTGGGTCAAAAAGGTTTTGGGCCCAAATTGCCTTAATTTGCCAAAGTCATTCTACCGAAAAACCTGAATACTGCAAAAAGTCTATATTTTGTAAAATATCTAAATTTTGCTCTAGGTCTTTCACTTGCATTTCTTTTTTAGCCTAAATGTAAGTTTAAACTTTTATTTCTTTTATTTGGTAGGTCTTTAGGCCTTATTTTTTATTGGGCAACTCCTCATGAACTTTGGGATACGAATTTGCAAAAATGTGCATCAACATAACCAAATTATGGTTAGCTTGGAAATTTTAGAACCATATAAAAGTGACAACAAAATCAAAAAGTCGTTGTTTTGGTTTTCTATTTTTCATTTTTATTTTTATGTAGTGCCAGAATAATCTTAAAAAGTAAAAAAAAGAAGAAGCAGAAGAAGAAGTCAGTTTGTTATTGTTCTGACTTCTATGGGGATAACATCAGGAAAAGAAAAAAGAAAAATGGTTGATATGGAGTGGGCCCTATGACTATATGAGGGAGCGAAGGAAGAGTCTGATGAAAAACTGCGGGAGGCCCACTTTCACGTCGAGATAAACTTGGCGACGAAGTAATCTGAAATCGAGAGAAGAAAGAAACAGTGAATACTGAATTATAGAATAGTTGAAAACGACACGACAGGACACGATAATAATTAAAGAAAAACAAAAGTGGTTCACTTCTTCCTCTCACTCCTCCTCCACACCACAAACACAAACACAAACACAAAGCCAGAGTTGGATTTATGATCATATTATATTCCTACTGCTGCTCACAAAACTTTTATCCCATCTCAGAATAACAATGCTTCCGCATATTCAATAATAATAATAATAATAATAGTGCTTGTTCTTCGTATCTGTGCTCGGAGAAACAATAATCAGATCAGAGTGTGAAAAGATGATGCTCCAGTTTCCCGACCTGGTCAAGATGAAAACTAAGAAGGTAAAAATTAAAAAATTGAATAATAAAATTAGGGTTTTTATATGAATTGAATTGAAAGTGTTTAATTAAAATCAGATGGTGTTTGAGGATGTATATGCTGCGCGTGACTCTGCAACGCTGGAGCAATTGAAAGAAGTGAGCTCAAAGCGGAGAGTGATTGAAGAGTCTATCAATGAGAGCAGTTTTGTTACGGAGGCTATTGCCAGAGAAATGTATGGTGGCTTCACATCTCCCCTTCAGCAGGTATCCCCAACTGTCATTCATTTTATCCAACCTCTGTCTGTCGGTTTACAGGGACTCAATTCATAGCAACAGCAGCAGCAACAACAGTAACAGTTACTACTTCTTTATTCGAGTCCATAGTATAGTATAGACTCGTTTTCTTTCTTTTTGTGCATACTGCTTTTTCTCTGTAATTTTCAATTTTGTTTTCTTTGTACATGAAGCAGTCTTTTTTTTCCCTAAAACAAATATATGTTTATTTAAGTCCACTTGGTGATATGTTAAAACATTCGTGTAACTTCTGACAATGTAGTAATGTTACTCGATGATTCATTTGTTTGGTTTGCATGCCATTAGTAAGACTAATCAGTCTCTGGCAGAAGTAAGCGGTGTTCTTTTAGTGGATTTGTGTTGTATGTGCCGTTGTAGTGGATCCCTTTTCAGTGTAGGGTTTTCAACACTCTTGGGCTCTATTGGATCTTACCAGGGACTGTGGTTAATTTGTTTTTTGGGTGGGGAAACACTCCTCGAAATTTGGAACTTGTTTTCTTTGTGCTTCATGTGGACCATTTGGAGGGAGCATAATAGGCACACTTTTGAGGGATTGGAGTGCACGGCTGATCGGCTTCTTCCCTCGTTTGTAGGCACTTTGTTCGATTAGTCCTGTGTGTGGGGAGTCACATCTTGTGAATCCATTCCCTTTTTTATAGTCTCTTTCTTTTTGTACATAAGTATTTTGTCTTTGCTATATTCCTTTTGTCTGCTTCGTGTTTGTTTTAGCGTGAAGTAGTCTTTTTTATAATATTATTGTTCTTACCTATAAAAAAAAGTTATCAGTCTTTGGTAGAATTAAGTGTGTCATGCTTATTCTATTCTTTATTTTATTTTTAAATGCATCAGGACCTTCACAAGCTTGAAGAGTATCTGCCGTTACTGGAAAATTTGATTTTCCATGCAGATTTGGTTAGTAGCAATTGGAAGATGTTTCAATGGACTTCAGATCTGAAGATACGATGGGCTAGTTCTCTGAGTTCATCTTCTTTCTTTAACCTTAGGGGTCCAAGATTTTTTCAAATTGATAGCTTACGGTTTGAGCTTGGTATGACCCTTTTTCTTTATGGTGCAATCCTTCGAGAGAGGGCTCTGGAAGTTCTGCCAACAGGTATGCAGTAATCCATCACCTTCTTATCACACTTAAACGTGTGCAGTGGCTATAGTTTTAATTAATTCCTTTGCATTGTCATAGATTTGGTGCAGTCTGCCACCTTATTCAGAGAAGCTGCTGGAGTTTATCATCATCTGGCTCATGAGGTTCTTCCCATGTTAGAGCCTGCATTGCCTGCAGAAAGACCACCAGAAGCGATCTCATCTGTGTCCACTGTCATGAGCCTCATTTGTATGGCAGAGGCCCAGGTTAGTGATTTGGATGTCAATTTTTGTTTTCCTTTTTGGATATTCATCAGAGAATCATGGCTTGGAAATTTGTTGAACCATTTTTGAAATATTAATACTTAAAAAGGGGAGGTGTTTATTTTCTCATAATAAAGTGTTATGATCAGGTGCCTTTTTGTGATAATTGATGTTATCATGCAAATGTAATAGGCAGTAACTATCAGGAAGGCTGAAGAAAAAAGGACTACTGTAGGGCTCTTGGCAAAGTTACACTACGGTGTTACACAGTTACTTGATGAGGCCTATGACATTTTATATAAAGAGACTAGAGAGTGCAAAGACATTTCTTCACGGTTTGCGGTACGTAAGGTTATTGGTAAATTTTTTTGGATATATCTGATTCTTGGTTTAGCATAAATTAATTTTGTGCTTTTTGTCTCGCAATTGAAGTTCTTACTTAGCTAAATTGGTCAAATGGTCTTTCATTCCCAGCTGAAAATAACATAAGGTGATCAAAGTAGAATTAGCTTTCTTAGAGCACTAGCATCCGATTTACATCCTCAAAACCTACTTTATCTATTTTACCATCTCATTTTACAACTCACCTTCAGTTTCTATTTTTACATATAATTCATTGAAATAATATAAACTACAACATTAAATAATATTTACAATTCACTTCTCTTTCCTCTCTTCCTTTTTCTCTCTCTCCCCAAGGTTCGAACACAAGGTACAAGCCCCCAATTATACACATATATGGGAGGAAGGATTCAGATCCTCTAGAGTTCCTAGGTACTCTACCAAGTAGAGTTCATTAAATCCTAACCACTTTTTAATGATTTAATGGTCTAGATTCTGCCATGTCAGCATTTTATTAACAATATTCCTAAAATAATAAAATAATGTTGTAAACAAAACAATTAAGATGATTGTTAATGAAATGCTGACATGGCAGAATCTAGACCATTAAATCATTAAAGAGTGGTTAGGATTTAATGAACTCTACTTGGTAGAGTACCCTAGGAACTCTAGAGGATCTGAATCCTGGGAGGAAGGGCAAAAAGAAGATTGCCCAATCTGTGGCCTTATGGATGGAGCCTGTTAGTTATTGGGCTTGAGATGAAGTAAATCCAAGCATTTAATAATTAGGGTTTCTTTATGCATTTTATTGTAGCTATTTAAGCACTTTTTATTATTATTGTAAGACAGCTTTTGAGAATTATTAAAGACGTGTGTTTCTTTTATACTAGTGCCGACTCCAGTTTTGCTGGGTGCTGACTCTAAGCAACCCTTAGGTGCTGACTCCGAAGGTTTATCCTTTGTTCTATTGTTGTTTAATTGCTTCATTGAAATAGTGTGGTTGTCCTACTTTAGTTTTGGTATCAGAGCAGTGTAGTAAGGTGGACAATCAATGCAAATATGCAATGCAATCCTAATCTACATAATCATCATCATCCTTATTAAGCAAGGGACCATCATCATTGTCATCACAAGATTTGTAGCCCACATCATTTTCCTCATCATCTTCATCTCCATCATGAGGAGCATGTTGTGAACTAGAACTTCAACCTGTTGCTAGCCCTAGTGGCCCCATTTTTGATCTCAAGTTGAATATTTCTTCTTCAACTCCAGAAGCTCTAGCAACACTACCCCATGTCAAATTATCATTACCAAACACAAGATCTTCTTTAGCAAATTCATCAAGTTCATCTTCTCCTACTCTTCTAGTCAACCACTCATTGCTATCATCTATTAGGTGTATGGTAGCACACCACACTATTAGTTTTTATATATTAAATTAGTGGCTTATATCAAACATATTTAGATCTAATGACTAAAAATCAAATTAGGATTTAAAAATAAATATATTACAAAAAGCTCAAAAAAGCGCGCTTTGCGCTTAATAAAAAAGCTCTAAAGGCTCGCTTTTGTGAGGGCGCCTCGCTTTAGAGGGAAAAAGCCCCAAGGGCTGTGTGCTTTATGCTTTGCGCTTAAGCACGCTTTAAGCGCGCTTTTAACAACACTATTACCGACCTTTGCTCCTCTCCACCAAGCAATTGCTTTCATCATGACCCATCCACCACAAACCCATTGGAACAAATCACAACCATCGGACCTAAATCCAACACCCCAAACGCTGACCCAAACTCCGACCCAATCTCCACCCAAACGCCAACCCAAAAACCACCCAATCGCCACCCTAAACGCCGATCCAAACACCACCCAATCGCCACCCTAAATGCCGATCCAAACACCACCCAGTCGCCACCCCAAATGCCGACCCAAACACCACCCAAATCCTACCCAAACGCCAACTAAACTTCGACCCAAACCCACCAAACGACAACCACAACTATCTATTTCTATTACAGTGAGCAAACTATAATCTACAAGTGAAGAAAACAAAGGAAGAAGGAATCAAAGAAAGAAGGATTCCGGGGCTGCAGAGAATGAGAGGGGCTGAGGGAGGAGGGAGGAGGGAGAAGGGAGAAAGAGAACGCAGATTGAGAAGAGAGAGAAAAAAAAGGAATAAAATATATTATTTTTGGTTAACATCTGATTAACAGTAAGGTTGTATATACACAACCTTACTGTTTACGGATGTTAAAAAATTTTGCATTCCCACACCTGGATGAAGCTCTATTTCTGGGTCTTGGTTGCTAAAATAGCAATTGAGGGGCTTTTACACCCCCAATGCTAGTGATCTTACATTGTGATTCTATCAGAAGGAATTGTGGCGGAAAGGCAATGCCAAACTAACTATTACGTCCATTAAAAAAAATTTGCTCAAGAAACTACGAGCAATATATGATAAGATGTCTCTATGGTTAGCTGTGCTTTGTGGTCCGAAATGGTAGGTAGTAAAAAAAACAAAAAAAAAAAGAAGAAGAAGAAGAAGGTCTACCGTTTGAGCATGAGCCGAAATAACAAGTTTCAAAACAATAAGGGATAGAATAGTAATTTATTAAAAATAATAAATGAATGCATTTGCAAAATGTTAGTAGTGCAATTTGGGGACACGTAGAGGAATGGTCACCTAATATGGGTTGACTATGGGCAATGCTAAGCTTGGAAGCATGCACTTCATTTAGGGTGCCGTACTCGTTTCGTATTCGGGTTGTACTTGTATAATACCAGTGTCGTACCGGCTATTTCATGTTATAATTTTTTAGAAATCGCTCGTCATTGTGTTGTACCCATGTCTGTGTCTGTGTCCGTGCTTCCTAGATGTTAAGTGAGGCTTTGCAAGGAAGGCCCAAAGGGTTGATTGAGGAAGTTAAAAAAGATATGGTGGCCTGTGATTTAGTAGAGGTCCTAGAGGGCATGGCTTAATGGTGTAATGGATGTATGTCTGATGACCTCAAATTTACTGTTGCTGATCTTCCCACAATAAATCTAGTAATAGAGGGCCTTGAAGAATTTATAAGTAGCCTCTAGTTTGGATATAAATCCAAGCAAGAGTGAATTTTTTTCTTAGCTGTGCCTCAAGATGTAAAAGTGCAAATTCTGGATGTGTTGCAATTTAAGTAGGGTACTCTTCCAGTTAGATACTTGGGATTATCTCTTATCTCTGGTAGATTAAGGTTGAAGGACTGTCAGCCACTTATTGATAAAATTCAAGGTAGAATCAAATCATGCTCTTGAAGGAAACTATCTTTTGCTGGCAGGTTACAACTCCTTTACTCTGTTCCATATTGTATACAAAGATTTTAATCAAGTAACTTTATTCTCCCTAAGAAGGTCATCAAGACTCTAGAGACAAATTTCAATCATTTCTTGTGGCAAGGGCCGGGTACTAGCAAAGGGAAAACTAAAGTAGCATGGGAAAAAGTTTGTTTACCTAAAAGAGAGGAAGGGCTGGGATTGCAAAGAGTTGCTATAACGAAACACATTTGGAGCGTGTTTACTAATGCTGGATCTCTTTGGGTGGCTTGGATTCATGCAAATCTTCTCAAAGGTAAGTGTTTTTGGACTGTAAAAATTCCACAAGAATGTACCTGGAGTTGGAGAGCAATTCTTAATTTGAGGGATGAAGTAAGGAAGTTTATCAGGTTTGAGGTGGGGGATGGAAAAACTATATTTCTTTGGCATGACCTTTGGCATCCTGCTGGGGTATTGGTTCAAAGATATGGCTTTCGTGTCATTTATGATGCTACAAGTAATCCTGAAGCTAAAGTGGATTCTGTGTTGAAAGATAAGACATGGAATTGGAGGCTTGCTAGATCTGATGCCCTTGTAACCATTCAGAGTCAACTATTCCTTGTTGAGCTTAGAGATGAGGATAAAGCCCTTTGGCAAGCTACTAAATCTGGGAAGTTTTCTTGTGCTGCAAGTTATGCTGAGATTAGAGATAAATATAGTGAAGTTGAGTGGTGGAAGCTGCTTTGGTTCCATTTAACTATCCCGAAGCATTCGTTTATTGGTTGGTTAGTTGTAATCAACAAGCTGTCTACATGAGATAGAATGGCCAAGTGGGGATACTTGGATGATAGCCTATGTGTATTTTTGTAGAAATTGTCTTGAAAGTAGAGATCATCTCTTCTTTGAATGTTCTTTCACTAGAAGAATTTGGGATGACATGATGAAGTTGCATCTAGTTTCAAATGCTGAGTTTATGGGAGGACTTGATTGCTTGGGGGGCTAGAGAGTTAAAAAGGAAGGGGCTAAGAGTAATAGCTTGCAAACTTGCTCTTGCTTGGTGGGCAATGGTCTACCACATTTGGTTGCAAAGGAATGCCATAGTTCATGAAGAAAGAATTTTGGCTAAAGAGTACCTAAAGAGAAGTGTCATTAAGGATGTCAAAGCTGGGCTGGGGTTTAAAACCAAGTTTATTTTTTTTGATAAGTAAGAATGATATACGAAAGGCTACTCTATGCATGAAAAGCACAGAGCAAACCAGAAAATTACAAGAAAAAAAAAAAACAGAAAATACATAGAAGAAAAGCAAGCAACAGATTATTTACAAAAGAGAAAGTGAGCTAAGAAAAGAAGGGAGAGAATTACTAGTTGTGAGTCCCCAAGCCCGAGACCAATCAAAGAGAGTTCCACTAAAGAAGCAAGCATCTGATCACCGGAACTATCCAAATCCTTAAAAGTCTGTCGATTCCATTCCTTCCAAAGACACCATAGTATGCATAACGGAAATAAATTCCAGATTTGAGACGAATGCATCCCCAACTAATTCCACCAGCCAAAAAGCAAATCTGGAATCGATCTAGGTATGACCCACGACACTCCAAAAGTTATAAAAATAAAGCTTCACAACCAATAAGCCATCTCGCAATGAAGAAGTAAGTGGTCCATCGTCTCCCCACAGTGTCAACACATAATGCACCTGTTAACAAAATCCAAGCCCTTCAATCTCATGTTATCACTTGTTAGGATCTTATTCCAAGCTACACACTAAACGAAGAAAGAAACATGCCTAGGGGCCTTAACTCTCCATATACCTTTCCAAGGAAAAACAACTGAGGGAGAATCCCGCAACTTGTTATAATACGACTGGATGTCAAAATCCCCATTAGGCTTCAACTTCCATCTCAACCAGTCTATAACATCCATTGAAGGATTATTGGCTCCCAAGATACGAAGAAAATGTAGCCCTTCATCCATCTGCCAATCATTAAATTCCCGAATAAAATGAACATCCCAAATTCTTCTATCCTCCGTCTCCTGCCTTGACAAAGAAGCTTCTACAGAGGCTTCCCTGTCAATAGCTATACCATATGACCTTGGGAAAGCCAATTGGAAATGTTGATCCCCATACCACCCATCCTGCCAAAATCTCACTCTATTCCCCAACCTAACAACAAAATTAGCATTTTTGCTAAAATCCTCCTAGTCCATACGAATACCTCTCCACAAACCACACCCATGAACTCCCCTACCTAACTTAGTCCATCCCCCCCACTCTTTCCCAAACTTTGAAGCTATGACCCTCCTTCATAGCCGATTCTCCTCTTTCCCAAACCGCCACAGCCATTTCCCCAATAAGGCCTTATTGAAACTAGTAAGTTTCCTTATACCTAAACCACCGTTGGCTATAGGCGCCCAAACTTTATCTCATCCTATCAGATGAGTCTTGCTATCACCCCATAGAAAATCCCTTTGCAACTTTTCAGTTCTATTAGCCACATAGGTAGGAATGGTGAATAGCGATAGAAACTAAGTAGGAAGACTAGATAACGTACTCTTAAGTAGCGTCAATCTACCTCCCTTAGACAAATACAACTTCTTCCACCCGGCCAACTTCCGCTCAATTTTTTCCAAGATAGGATTCCAAATTGAAGGAGAATTATGCAAAGCCCCCAACGGCATGCCAAGATAAGACATAGACAAAGTTCCAACTCTGCAGCCCAAAATTTCAGCCAGGGCATGCACATCATCTACCTCCCCTATTGGAACTATTTAACTCTTCTGCACATTGACCTTCAAACCTGTCACAGCCTAAAAACAAAGTAACAACAACTGAATATGAAAAATTTGCTCCACATCTGCATCACAAAACCATGTTCAAGAAGTCAGTTTTGAATGCTACCACCTGTTGTAATTGGGGGATTGATCCAAGTAGTATTTTAGTTTGATCTTTGGAATTCTGTGCTGTTGTGTTTTGCCAAAGTGCTAGTCTATGTGCTACTGTGCTAAAGGTGCTGGTTTGGATGCCTTATAGATGTTTTGTTTAGTTGTTAGTGCAGTTGTTAGTTTGTTTTTCTTTGCCATTTGTTTTGGCTTGCTTTGGTTTTATAGTTAGTTTTGTTTTTTGGTTGCTGTAGCAGGGAGGTTTTCCTATGCTGGTTTATTTTGAGATTTCCCTTTGTAATCTGTGTTTGTTTCAATAAACAAAAGCTGAATTACCCCAAAAAAGACAGGCACCTTTGAGGTAATCTGAGATGTTTTATTAACTGTACCCATTATATATATGGGTAACTATGGCTAGTTGAAAGTTATATGATCTGCCAAGTTATTAGTGATAAATATAGCTTTCACTTGCGTAAACCCACCATTCAACTGTGTTTCCACCCTAAATCTTAGCTCAGTTATAAAGACACAAACTATACAGTATGCACAGAAACATGTGCTTCACTGGAGAGGGAGGGGGGTCCACTGGCTTTTTAAAACACCCCCTTCCCTCCTGTAATTTTTCTACTATATATATATATATATATATATATATAATTTACTGATTTCCCCACCCCCCCTCCCCTCCCTTCAGTCCCTGAAAAAACCAACTCCACCAGTGATGTGCTTGATTTAGAAATAAATGATTGACTATATGAACTCGCATTGCTCTATATGTACCTTGGATTTGGATTCTCTGTGTGCTATTCTTTTTAATGGGCAAGAAAGTACATTGAGAATTTGATAGATGGGTTGATTTTTTTGAATTGAATGATTCAGAACGAAAAGTGATTTATATGTTCAATAGCTCAAACCGTTTAAACTTGAACTTTTTTAATGAGAACTTTTTGTTTGGACCTTGTTTGATCTGAATGTTGTGGGTAAAAACAGAATTTGCCATCGCTATTTGGTGTTACTCGTGTCATAATATAATGTGTATTTGAGTGGCCTGTATTGCTTTTATATGGAATCCAGCTACACAACACCTACCAGGATTAAAACTTAACTGAGATAATTTTTCTCCACATCTTTTTAGGAGGATATAAGAGAAATTTGAAGGTTAATAATGGAGTATGAAAGTAGTAAAACCATAGAAAGTAGGGAAACCTTTTACTATTACATAGTCATTTATTACCATTATTCACAAGCTTGGATCTACATTTTCTTTTGTAATCTTGTGGCACAGTTTGCTGGTTCTTTTGGGCCATTCACATTATTGAATCATTCCAAGTCAAATTGACTTAAGTTCAGCCTACAGAAACTCTATCAGCTGAGCCTGAGCATCTGACCCATAGAGTTGCATGTCAATGACAAGTTGGATCCAATCTATATGTTTATGAGCCTAATCTTCGTTGAGCAAAATATTGGATCTTGTTTGTGTCAGTTTACTTTGTTTTAAATTGCTAACATTTAGAACTTCCGAATGATTAGTTTTGGTGTTAAGGCTGGCTTGATTTAATTGGGGAAAAGAATGCTTATGCATGGTTTCCTTTGCTGAGCATTTTGACTATCTTCCTCTGTTTCTCTTTCAGTATTCTGAGAACAACATGGAAGTTGATTGTCTTGGTATCTAATTTACCATGCTGTAACAATCTCTAGATTGTCCTTGTCTGTGAGTTTTCTACTCGATGAATTTATGATACTTACCTAACGTAGAGGAAACTGCACTTTCCAAGTGTCATGAAATAAGCCTCTGCAAAGTACATATCAAATTATCCCATCTATTTCATTTTATGAGAATGTCTTACCAGCTTGTTTATTTATTAGGTGATTATTCCGTCTCTTTGGGACAGATATCTTTGCATGAACTTATTATAATTAAGAACCCCATTTAGTTTGTGGCATATTACAAGTTCTGAGCTGCATGCAGTGAGGGAGGGTTTTATTATTGATTATTATTATAAATTATGCTGATACTGTTTATTGATTGCTGGATTCGTACTTGGATCCAATGAAAAGTGGTTTTAATCATCCATAGGAAAGTGGCAGTTCTTTATTTTCATAATATTGATACCAGACTAATTGAACTATTGCAGTTCCTTTACGCTTTTCATACAGCAACCTCTTGGCTTTGATGGTGCAATTCACATATTCTTTAATTTTGCACTCAAAAGTTTTAGAGAATCTTATACATACACAGGCACACAATACATGTGATCTTTCTCCATTTGTGGATGAGAGCAGTATATATAGTAGACTTTTTACTATGTGGTTGATAGATGGTCATTGATTCTCTCTGGTCTGTGCAGGAATTTATATTTTCTTGCAATGCCCTGCATGAGTTAAGAAGTCAGAAATTTTTGGCTGATGATCTGAAGAATGCTGGCCAAGTTGGGGTTGCAGTTGGAGTTCTTCGTCTTGCACTGAGCAACATTACAAAGAAGATGCCAGGGGAAGAGTCGTGGAAATCAGTGTTCAGAAAGGAAATTGATGATGTTTCTGAAATGCTTAGGAAATTCGAGCATGAGAATGAATTTGTCTGGCATGAGAAGATCCCTCACGGTGATGAGTTGCCACTACCCCAAGGTAACAAAATTGTGAGTATTATACCATATAATCCCAAAAGATGGGAGAGAGAACTTGCTTTCAAGCTATAATTGTACAGAGGAGTGTTATAGAAAAAACCTGTCTTCATTCCAGAAGCTTCTTGGTGTTCTCAAGTCTTTTCAGTATGGCGACTGATGGGTGGAATTTTTTATACAAGATTCTCTTAAAACACATTTTATCTGGTCTCTGTTCATTAAGATAGTGGCTGAGGTCCTTAGGCTTGCTTGGTAGTTGGTCTCGGGAGTTTTATGGACTACAATTGCTATGTAAATTGCATAATTTAGCAGGCTCTCTCTCTCTCTCTCTCTCTCTCTCTCTCAATTGTATAATAGTAATAGAGGTACACTACACCTGGGTATTTTGACTAATTAACTTTCGTTATTAATAAATAAATAAATAAATAAATAAAAAGTAATAGAGGAACACTTTATAACTGTAATCTTTTAAAAAATAGAATCTATTTAAAATGTTAAGGCACATTATAAATCTGTGACATTATGGGCAATTTAATTTTACATTTCCCCCCCTCACACTACCAAACATAGTGTAATAGTACCCTTTCCAAGTTAGGTTTATGTAGGACTCTAAAAGAGAAATGATTATGACACAGGACAAACCGAAATGATGCACAATAAAATAGAAGAACAAGAAAATGATGTTTACAATAGCATTTTCAATAGTGGCTATGCCACTTCTCCCACATATCTAATAGTGGCTATGCCACTTCTCCCATTTAGCATTATAAGATAATAATTTACTTAAATGAAAATACATGACCAACGCGAACGTACCATAGGTGGTGGGTTGCACAAAAATCGACCCAATTTTTAACACTTTGAAAACTATAATGTTAAGACAACTTTAAATCTTTTTTTTTTTATTTTTTATATAATCAGGCAACTTTACTCTTGGGAATAAGAAGATGTTAAGGAAACGTACATTGAAAATAATGAGTCCACGCTCCACAGCCAAGAGCTTATTAACTTAGAGATATTGCATAGTTATCCATATAGAGAAAAGTTAGGTTTGAATTCCCCCCCACCCCCACCTGTTCTAAGAAAAATGAAGAAGAATTACATGGGAATCAAAGTTTGTGATCGATCATTTAATACTTTTCTCGAACACAAATTGAGCTCAAGCTCATCAATGAGCAAGATTACATGCGTGGTTCATATTTTATTGAACAAGCTTAAATTTGTCCACGAACTACTCGCATATTGAATCTTTTTCAATATATATAATAAACACCTGATCAAAATTTTTTATCATACCACAAATGTATACTAATAATTAAAAACTAATTTATAGTTGAAATTATATTTATTTGTGTAGATAGAAACTATGAACTTATAAAAATTGGATTCACCAATTGTTAAATTTTTATATTATTTTTATTATGAAATGGATTATTTATATTATAAATAAAATTTTAAATAATAGCTCAATATTTTATAAAATTGTTTACAAACATATATAATCCAACATCAAGTCTATGTAGGTATATTTATTTTATACATATCTACATATAAATATATACTATAATATTCTACATATTTAAATCAAGTCTCGTATCATGAGCTTATTTACAAACAAATTATTATATTTGAACTTGATTCGTTTAACAAACGAGCTTAAATTTGGACTTACGTTTGTCTCATTTGCTTAATAAACAAAGATAAAAAATAAAAATAAAAAATAAAAAATTCCATACCAAGTTAAAAAATTTTATTTAAAATTCTATCAACATGTGTGAAATTATTAAGAGCCTTGGAGCTCATCCCTTTTATAAGTAAAATTATGATTTGAATTTCACTCCTTACATATTGGAACAATTAAATTAGGATTATGCCAAGTAGACTTCGCAAAATCTGATCCGAACCAAGACTTGGACTTGAAGAAAAAGATCCAACCCACCCAACTCATTTCTAAAGTGAGTTTTTTTTTAAAAATTTATTTATTTATTTTTAAATTTAATAAGGTTTCACATATCATATTCAAATTGGACAAAACAATATATTCATTCTTAACAATATATCATATACCTAAAAATATATTATGGTTCACGACATTTAGGTTTGTTTTTGGAGTAATTTATTATTTATTTCCTTATTTGTGTTGAATGCAAGATAAAACAATATAATTGTGGGGGTAAAATGGTCAAAACACGTATTTGGGCATTGGGCCTGATATTGGTGGTATAAGTCTGTCCGAGCAGAGCCTTTGAGGCCTACAAGTCAGCTTTTGCTGGAAAGGTTGATGATGTACTTTGAGGAGAGGCATCTCCTTGGCTGAGTCCAATAAAGATTGTATGACACATTATGATGTTTGAGGAGAGAATTCTGGAAAGTTTGGTGGGTAAAGATATGTTTCACGCTGTTATAGAGAGGAAGAACGTATGAGAAATATCAAGGAAAAAAGCTGCTACTACCGTATTAAAGACCCTGCACCTACCTCTGTGGCCGCATTAATGGAGAAATGACATCTAAATAGTACCAATTAGCCTTACAGCTATTATTTGAGGTCTTCTAGAGGGCGGTGGAGAAAAAAAAAGATCTGGATCATTGATTTGTATTACACGTGGAAGGTGAAGGAAAGAGGGAGAGTGATATAAAAGGAAAAAGAGAAGGAAAAAGGAAGGGGGGGATCTTCTTCAATTGTAATTTATTGTTAAAAGAAAGAAAGGCAATACAAGCCACCCTCGGCTTATGTCCGAGGAGAATTTCTGTTATTCTTATCCATTGATTGTGTAGGTAGTAGCAATCTAGCCCGCTTATCTGTTGTCCAATATCTATGAAACCTAGGTTTCAAGCTCACGCTCTATAAATTTTATTGCATAAGGCTCTTTGGGCCTAAGCCCATCACACATTTGGGTCCGGGTACAAATTGTGAACTTACAATTGGCGACGTCTGTGGGAAATCTTGTGTTTAAGGAATTGGAATACTATGGCAGGTTCAGATCCGCATCATGCAAAGTCTCAGGGGTCCCAGTGTGAGGATCATTTCCAACGTCTTGAGCGGGAAAGGGATCTAGAGGGCAATGTGCATACGGTGCACACCGATATGAGTTATTCGCGGGATGGAAGCAGAATCCCCCATGAGGACGACGCAAAGGCCATGCAAAGGGAGATCGATCACCTTAAGAAGAGCTTGCGTCGTGCTAGACGGAGACAAACACCATATCTTTCTAATCCTTCATTTGAGGGCTCCCAAGGCAGTAGTTACAGGCCAAGGTCCAAAATTTCTCCTAGTGATACTTTCTCGTACGAGAAAGATGATCTTCTTGGTCGTAGGGATAAAAAGTCTTCCTCCAGGGGCTTGGGAAACGATGCTATGAGCCAGGTGCTGTACCAGATCACCAAGTCACCTTTCTCACGCAAGATCGAAAAAGGAAAGCTTCCACGACGGTTCACTCAGCCCATGTTCACCATCTATAATGGCAGAATAGATCTAGTGGAGCACGTGAGTCATTTCAATCAGAGGATGGCGGTGCACTCTAAGAATGAAACCTTAATGTGCAAAGTCTTCCCCTCTAGCTTGGGACCTGTTGCTATGAGATGGTTTAACGGCCTGAAGGCGGGTTCTATCGATTCCTTCATGGAGCTCACTAGGACATTTGGGTCTCGGTTCATTACATGCAGTAAAGTTCCTCAGCCTTTGGACTCGTTATTGTCTATGGCCATGAAGGAAGGAGAGACCTTGAAAACGTATTCTGATAGATACTGGGAGATGTTTAATGAAATTGATGGCGATTTTGACGAGGTGGCGATTAACACTTTTAAGGTGGGCCTCCCAACTAATCATGACTTAAGGAAATATCTGACCAAAAAGCTTGTACGGAGTGTATGGCAGCTCATGGATCGTATTGACGAGTACAAAAGAGTTGAGGAAGATCAACAGCAAGGTAGGGGGAAGGCGAATGTTATCCCACAAGAGAGAAGGGATTTCAGGTCAGATAGATACAATAACAACAGGTCGAGGAGAGATTTTGCTGGGCAGTCTGGTTTAGCCCCTCCTCAAGTAGTCAACACCGTATTCCGAGAACCGGTACACCAGTTGTTGGAGAAGATCCGGAAGGAACCGTACTTCAAATGGCCCAACAAGATGGTTGGAGACCCTACGAAGCGGAATCAGAATCTCATTTGTCAATATCATCAGGACATGGGTCATACTACCGAGAATTGCGGGACGCTATGGAACCATTTGGAGCAGTTGGTTAGTGAAGGAAAGTTGAAGCAATTCTTGTATCAACCCAATGGATAGGAAATCCATTCAGGTCTGAGTAATCAAAGGAACAACTCATCTCAGCCTCCCTTGGGAACGATTAATGTCATTTTCGCTACTCTTAGCAGGACTGGCTCTTGTCCTACTAGGGTGATGTCTGTGTCACATGTTCTTGCCGAGGAGTCTGGTTCGAAGCCGAAGAGAATTAAAGGAAGTATTTCACCTATTTTGGCCTTCTCTGTGAAGATAAGGTGGGGACCATTCAACCCCATGACGATGCTTTGATGGTTACACTGAGGATAAGGGGCTATGTTGTAAAGAGAGTGATGGTCGATCAGGGTAGTGGAGCGGATATTATGTACCCTGATTGAGGTAGGACACAATTTACTGTTTAATTATTGTAATTTATTATTTTTGGTATTTTTATGTAAAACCGTTATTTTAGGTTTAGGTGATTTAATTCCTTGTTTTTAGTGCATTTAATACTTTTTAGGTCAAATTTGATTCTAGATATGGTAAGGTATCAATTAGGAGTTATTTTAGAATATATTTTCTTGTCTGTCAAGTTTTATGGAGCTCTTAAATAGGCCCTTAAGTCTGTAAACGTTTTTCATATAATATTATTGAATAAAAATCAGAAAAAGTGAGGCTTTGCTCTTCTTTTGGTTCTTCAAGAACTGTGAACTTATCAGGGATTCTTCCTTGTGGCGTTCAAACTTTATACCTTCGGTTCGTGATTCTTTATAATCATTGGGTCAAGGTCAACTTATACCTTTGGTTCGCGTTTTAATTATAAACATTGGGTCAGGGTTTCTATCAAAAATCTGAATTTTAGCTTTCTTGGGCAAGTATTCCAATATTTTTGTTGGGTCTCAAAGCGTGTCGGTTGAGGTTCGCATCATTTGGTATTAAATATTCCAATATTTTTGTTGGGTCTCAAAGCGTGTCGATTGAGGTTCGCATCACTGATTTATTCAAGTGGCTTAATTTAAAGCTCGAGGATCTTACAGCTTATGATTCGCCACTAATAAGTTTCGAAGGAAAGACTGTCATACCAAAGGGACAGATTAGCTTGCCTGTGTAGTTAGGTCTGGAAACAATTGATGTGGATTTCATTGTGGTTGACGCTTATTCCCCATACACGGCCATTGTCGCGAGGCCTTGGCTGCATGCTCTGGGTGCTGTTTCCTCAACTCTACATGTCAAGATGAAGTTCCCATTGGGGGGACTGATTGAAGAAATTCTTGGGAGCCAATCAGTAGCAAGACAATGCATATCGGCTACAATATTGCATCAAGCCAAACCAGAGTCCTCAGTCTTGGCTGCGGAGGACTTATAGCAATTAACGTATTTGGATGCGCCCAGCGCGGTGACAGCAGAGGAAGCAACATGTGAAGAGTTAGAAAGATTTCTTATAGGTGATGATCTTGAAAAGTTCTTTCAGGTTGGCGTTCGGCTACCACATCAAGTGAAGGTGGAATTGGTTATGTTTTTGAAAAGCAATATTGACGTATTTGCCTGGGATCCCTATGAGGCCCTTGGGGTTGACCCAAGCTTCATTTGCCATCATTTGAACGTCAATCCTACTATTGTCCCAAAGAGGCAACCACCTCGGCGTTCTTCTAAAGAACATGCCGAGATTGTCAAGGAAGAGGTGCTCAAGCTTAAAAGGGCTGGGGCAATTAAAGAAGTTTTTATCCGGAATAATGGCTCACACTGTGGTGGTGAAGAAGAAGAACGAAAAGTGGAAAGTGTGTGTGGACTTCACTGATCTGAATAAGGCTTGTCCTAAGGATTCATTTTCGATGCCTTGCATAGATCAGTTGGTGGATGCTACGGTCGGACATCCTCGAATAAGTTTTTTGGATACTTTTCAAGGCTATCACCAAATACCTTTGGCCCAGGGTGATCAGGAGAAGACAACCTTCATTACTCTTACAGGGAATTACCATTATAAGGTGATGTCTTTTGGTTTGAAAAACGCAGGGTCTACCTATCAAAGGATGATGACCAGGATGTTCGAGTCGCAACTAGGAAAGACTATTGAAGTGTATGTGGATGACATGGTGGTGAAAAGCAAGGTCGTGTCCATGCACGTGATTTAGATGACATCCTTCCAAACGCTCAGGAAGTACAAATTGCGCTTTAACGCCTCTAAATGCTCTTTTGGCGTAGGTTCTGGTAAATTCCTGGGCTACATGGTGACTCATAGAGGAATAGAAGTAAATTCGGCACAAGTCAAGGCAATTAATAGCTTGCAACCTCCTCAGAATCCAAAGGAAGTTCAGAAGCTAATGGGGATGACTACTACTCTCAACAGGTTTATTTCTCGATCGGCTGATAGGTGTAGAACTTTCTTCCAGTTGCTAAATAAATGGAAGGGATTCGAATGGATCAGGGAGTGTGCCTTAGCTTTTCAACAACTTAAGAAGTATCTTTCTCAACCACCCATCATGTCTCGGCCAGAGGTGGATGAAATCCTGTTTGCGTATATAGCAGTGGCCATTCACGCCGTCAGCTTGGTTTTAATACGGGACGATAGTGGTATACAAAGACCAGTTTACTATGTGAGCAAATCTCTGTATGAAGCTGAAGTGCGTTATTTACCATTAGAGAAAGCGATCTTGGCCGTAGTGCATGCTACGCGTAAGCTTCCTCACTATTTTCAATCCCATACAATTGTTGTTTTGACTCAACTCCCTCTTAAGTCGGTATTGCGAAGTGCTGATTACTCGGGGAGGATAGCTAAGTGGGGAACTATCTTGGGAGCTTTTGATATTAAATACATGCCTCGCACTTCTATTAGGGTCCAGGTCCTTGCTGATTTAGTGGCAGAGTTTGCTGAACCTTCATTAGAAGAGAATGCAAAGGGGTTGCACATGGATGGAAAATCAGTTGGCATGATTTCGTTCAGGGAACTTCTGGTTTGGAAAGTGTATATCGATGGTGTGGCGAACCAAAGGGGATCAGGTGTGGGGCTAGTTTTGGTATCCCCTGAAGGAATTACTTTTGAAAAATTGTTGAGATTGGGATTCTCGGCTACTAATAATGAAGCTGAATACAAAGCTGTACTGGTTGGGATGGATATGGTTCAGAAAATAGGGGGAAAGTCAGTTCAAATGTTATTGGATTCTCAATTAGTCGTGGGCCAAGTGATGGGAACATTAGAGGCTAGGGATCCAAGAATGCAAGAATATTTGACCTCGGTCAGGTGTTTACAATCCAAACTTGACTCTTTTACCTTGATGCATATATCTAGGAGTGGGAACACACATGCTGATTCATTAGCCACACTTGCAACATCTTCCGCTCAAGGTTTGCCCCGAGTCATTCTCGTTGAAGATTTGTTGAAACCTGCTCGGACAGCTTCTGGTGCTGTCCATATTCATCAAGTTAGGTTCGGACCTAGTTGGATGGACCTCATAATATCCTTTCTTAAGAACGATGTCCTGCCCGAGGAGAGATCTGAGGCAGATAAAGTTCGTAGAAAGGCGCCTCGCTTCTGGTTGTCCGAGGATCAGAAGCTGTATAAACGCTCCTTTTCTGGGCCGTACTTGCTGTGTATACACCCTAAAGCAAAGGAGTCATTGTTGGAGGAGTTACATGAAGGGATTTGTGGAAGCATACAAGAGGAAGGTCTTTAACTCATAAAGCTCTGACCCAGGGATATTGGTGGCCCAATATGCAGAGAAAGGCTCAAGATTACGCGAGAAAATGTGACCAATGCCAGAGATTTGCTCCTAATATCCATTAGCCCAGTGGTGTACTTAATCCTTTGTCTAGTCCTTGGCCGTTCGCTCAATGGGAATTGGATATAGTAGGGCCTTTCCCAAAGGCTGTGAAAAATAAAAGATGGTTGCTCGTAGGGACCGATTACTTTACCAAGTGGGTTGAAGCTGAGCCTTTGTCAAACATTAGAGATGTGGATGCAAAAAAGTTTGTTTGGAAGAACATTATCACTAGGTTTGGGATACCTCATACTCTTATTTCAGATAATGGCCTGCAGTTTGATAGTAAGGTCTTCAGAAAATACTGTTGTGACCTAGGTATCACGAATAGATACTCTACTCCAGCTTATCCGCAAAGAAATGGGTAGGCTGAGGCAGTTAACAAAGTTATAGTAAGTGGACTCAAGAAGAGGCTGGATGATGCGAAGGGAAGGTGGGTGGAAGAGTTGCCACATGTTCTGTGGACATATCGGATTACACCGCGAAGATCCACGGGAGAAACGCCCTTCTCCATGACTTATGGGGCCGAGGCCGTGATCCCTTTGGAAATTGGGTTTCCAACGTTGAAGACAAGCTCTTTCATCCCAAGCAATAATGATGGTTTGCTAGAGAAAAGCCTGGATCTAGTTGAGGAACAGCGAGAGGCCGCCATGGTTCAGCTAGCTTATTATCAGCATAAGCTCAAACGAGGGTATGATGCTCATGTGAAGCTAAGGCCACTTGCACCTGGAGACTTAGTATTAAGGAAGGTCTTGGGTACAGCCAAGAACCCAGCATCGGGAAAGCTAGGACCTACCTAGGAAGGACTATATCGAATTATTTCTGTAGCGGGCATAAGGGCATATCGTCTAGCAGACTTAGATGAAAAGTTGTACAACGTCTATGGAATGTAAATAACCTACGAAGGTACTATTAATGAAAGACACTTTTGTCGTTTTTTGTTCTATTGTTATTGTGTTATGATTTGGTTCCTTTTTATAAGTATCAAACAGAAACTTGGTCATGTATGGCTCTTCGGACCACATACCTAGTGGAAATTGATATTTTATTAAGTGTTAAATAGAACCTTAGTTACGTCTGGTTCTCGGATCATCTACTTTGGAGAAATTAACATTTCAGTTCTTTTTTATAAGTATCAAACAGAAACTTGGTCATGTATGGCTCCTCGGGCCACATACCTAGTGGAAATTGATATTTTATTAAGTGTTAAACAGAACCTTAGTTACGTCTGGTCCTCGGATCATCTACTTTGAGGAAATTAACATCTCAGTTCCTTTTTATAAGTATCGAACAAAAACTTGGTCATGCTTGACTCCTTGGACCACATACCTAGTGGAAATTGATATTTTATTAAGTACTAAACAGAACCTTAGTTACGTCTGGTCCTCAGATCATCTACTTTGGGGAAATTAACATTTCAGTTCATTTTTCTGAGTATCAAACATTTCAGTTTATCCTCTCATATATTAGACATGAATTTGGATATGCTTGGGCTCTTAGGCCAAATTAGACATCAAACCAAGTCTTAAACTGTATTTTTCTCGTTTTAAGTTCAGATATATTCATACATATTTAACTATATGTTATTGCACTTCGAATATTACAATTTCAACACATAAGTTATCTGCTAATGATTAAAGTTGATAAAGTGAGCATAGTTTCATGTCGGATTACTAGTATTGACTGAGGCATTATAAAGATTTCCCTGTACATTGGGATACTAAGTCAGTTATGCTATGCTTGTAATTTGCATTAAGGTAAAAGAGATAAACATTTTAGTAAAGGAAATCGGTAATAAATTAAAGAGCAATCCTTTTAATTTGTCATTGATTCTATCAGTGGGTACATGGGAAATGAAGTTCTCAAATAAAAGGATTAAAATAAAGTCCTAGATGGCCTATGCCTTGGGTTTAGGTGGAGGGTCTTGTTTAGACTTCTTTGCAGCTTCTTTCGTTTTGTCCTCCTCCCCTGTCTGCTTAGGCTCACCTTCAGACGAGGCTTGGACTTGTTTTCCTTTGTCCTTCACCTCTGGTGGAGGAGCATTTGGCTCAGCATGTTCACTTAGGCGCTTCTCAGCCTTGTCACCTTGTTCCTTCTCTTTGTCAGAATCAACAAATTCTTTAGGAGATGGAATAGGCTCTTGAATTGGAGATGGCGCTATCAAAGGCACTGTCTCAGAGGTAGTTGATATCGGAGGAAGGTCTTCAATCGCTCAGATGTCCTGAGGAATCCAAATGTTTTCTGCCTTCCTCTATGTAGAAGTAGCCGGGACTCCTGCCACATTTAGGGCTTCTGCCCAAACTTGTTGACAGTACTCCCTACATAGTTCTGCCAGCTCCTCGGTTAAGTGAGTTTCTGTTGCCTCAACCCCTTCGTCGTAAGAAGCCTTCTTGGCAGCCTCCATGGTCTCCCTGAGGGTGAGAGCCTCTTCTTTGGCTTGAGCAAGCTCCTTCTTTAAGTCTAAATTTTCCTGCTGGGTTTTGGAAAAATCCTTTCCTTTTTGGCGTAGCAGTTTGCGTTGCCCCTCCACTTGAGCCTTGGTAGTTTTGAGTTCAGCCTCGGCACTATTTCTCTCTTTCTTCTTGTTTGCCAATTTTTTGGACAAATCCTCTTTCTCTGCCTCGGCATAGCCTAAAGCCTTTTCAGTTTCAACTCTAACCTGGAGTTCAGCTTGGGCCTGGTTCTGACTATCATCCACCCATTTCTCAGCAGTAAAAACCTCTTGAATGGCCTGCATGGAGATGTCAAACAGATGCATCATGGTAGGAGCAATAGAACAGTACTATTGGAAAGATTTTTATGCAAAGAGATAAAAAAAAAAAAAAAGAGAAGAAAGAAGTAATATAGCGAGGAAGTAATGGTTGGATGACATGTACCAAAGCTAAATCCCTTTTCAGGGAGAGGAAAAGGTGTGGCTTGCTTATCTTGTCTAGAGCCTCCATGTCCTTTGGTAAAAGAATAGGTTGCTTTAGAGCGTTAGCCAGGTGGTGGGCATGTCCTTGCTGGAACGCCCTGATGGTAGAGTGGTAAGGAATTGGAGCCCCATCTAATTCCATTGCAGGGGACCAATTGGCCTGTGTGCGGTGCACTTCGGCCTGATTGTGGCTTTCCCCACTCTCTACAGAAGGGGCACGTGTTCTACCCTTGACAACCTGTTGTTGTTGTTGTTGCTTAGGCTTCTTCTGTTGCACCACTTCTGTCTCCTCGGCCTTGTTTTTCCTTTTCTTTTTGGTGTCGGGAACAGGAATCTTAGGGTCGAAAGGAGGAAGAGGTGGTGGCAGCTTAAGAGGGGGTTGAGATCCAACTGTATCCTTTTTGCTAGCTTGCATACCCCTCTTGGTCATCAGCGATCTTAGGCTGGACATCTCGTCTTCCTCGGAACGGGTATCAACTTACGCAATTACTAAGCCCTTTATGCCAGAACTCTCGGAAGGTTCGTTTTCTTCGTCCGAGATGGCGACAATGTGGCTTTCTGTAGGTCTCTCTGCCTCCTCGATACGAAACTGGTTGATTTCCTCTTCAATGGATAGGTGCGAAGACGCTGAATTTTCTCGGATGACTGTTGCCTGAGAACGTACCAAAAAAGGAACCGCTTTTATCGGGCGTACGTAGAGGATAGTCGAGGGATCGTCAGGTAATTCGTGTGTGTTGAGAAAGCCTGGTCTCGAAATGTTTATCCTTTTACATCTCTCATCACCCGCAGTGATCGCGTTGCCAATGTCTTGGAAATCTTCTAACAGAGGGTCGTATCCCAATATGAGATGGGTTGCCCTTACTTGCAGGTCTTTGCTCACGAACACCTCGGATCGTAGAACGCGATTGAGGTTCGCGACGCTGCAAAAGCTTAGACAGGGTCGTACGTGTTGTTTGTTTGCAAAAACATCTGAGGAGACAGGCATGGTTAGATCAGCAATAAATGCCAAATAAAGAAGTAATAACATACAATTTAACTAGAAATGGTAAAGTTAATAGAACCAAATCACGGGTTAGGGAATCTAATTCCTATGGAGTCACACCTGGGGTTCCCCATTCGATTGCGCAATGAGGATCGTCGTGCCACATTCCAGAAGCAATCAGGTAATCGTCCTTCATACCTTTGTTGGATTTGGGAAGACAGGATATGAGCCTAACGACACTAGATTTAGATTTGAGATAGTATCCTACATCTTTAAGCTTATGGCACTCGTACATGTAAACAATGTCGTGCCATGTGAGGTTTAGACCCATTTGCTCATTTAGAGCGTCAACACAGCCTAAGACTCTAAACATGTTGGGTGTACATTGGTCTGGGCATAACCTGTGGTTGCAGAGGTATTCACTTGTTACATTTTTCATGGGAAGTGTCATCCCACCTTCTAAGAATGCGATGATGGGAATGACAACTTCTCCTTCCTTCCTATCGTTAGCTATGGCTTCAGGGGGCAATATCTTAAGCCTACGTTTTGAGGAATGCGATATTTAGCTCGAAAACCCTCCATATCGGCATCAGTATCTACTAGACACTTAAATCTACCCATTTGGTGGGAATAAGAATGGAGATTTAGAGAGGGAAATGATGTAATTAATGGCCGAGGACAATAGCCGAGAAGAAATGAGTTTAATTTTTTTTTTTGAGAACTTACGGAAAAGAGGCAGATACTTCTTCGCGAGCTTCTTAAGAGGAAAGAAAATAAGAAATTTTGAGATTTGATTGATTTCTGAAGTGAGAGGTTGAGTTTCGGTTTCCTAGGTGTTTTGGTGTGTGGGAGGCGGCATTGAATGGGAATTATCCCACCCAAATTTGAGAAAGAATTCGGATGGTTAGATGCGCATCTCACCGTTGAACGTGGAGGACAAGGTGTAACTTACAGCCATTAATACGGGTGTTACGGATTTTGAAGTGTCAGAAGCGGTTTAAAAGAAGCGAAGTGACTCTTTCACGTGTGACAATTTGCAAAGCATGTGGAGATTGTGGCGTTGGTTCAAAACTCCAATTTTCTTCTTGGTTGTGGAGAAAAATGAAGTTTTGAGGGGTTATTTTGGAGGTAAAATGGTCAAAACACGTATTTGGGCCTTGAGCCTGATATTGGTGGTGTAAGCCTGTCCGAGCAAAGCCTTTGAGGCCCACAAGTTAGCTTTTGCTGGAAAGGTTGATGATGTAGTCCGAGGAAAGGCATCTCCTTGGCTGAGTCCGATAAAGATTGTATGATACGTCATGATGTTTGGGGAGAGAATTCTGAAAAGTTTGGTGGGTAAAGATATGTTTCACGCTGTTATAGAGAGGAAGAACGTATGAGAAATATCAAGGGAAAAAGCTGCTACCACCGCATTAAAGACCCTGCACCTACCTCTCTGGCTGCATTAATGGGGAAATGACATCTGAATAATACCAATTAGCCTTACAGCTGTTATTTGAGGTCTTCCAGAGGGCGGTGGAGAAAGAAAAAGATCTGGATCATTGATTTGTGTTACACGTGGAAGGTGGAGGGAAGAGGGAGAGTGATATAAAAGGAAAAAGAGAAGGAAAAAGGAAGGGCGATATTTTTCAATTGTAATTTATTGTTAAAAGAAAGAAAGGCAATACAAGCCACCCTCGGCTTATATCTGAGGAGAATTTTTATTATTCTCATCCATTGATTGTGTAGGTAGTGGCAATCTAGTCCGCTTATCTGTTGTTCAATATCCATAAAACTTATGTTTCAAGCCCACGCTCTACAAATTTTATTGCATAAGGCTCTTTGGGTCTGAGCACATCACGCGTTTGGGTCCGGATATAAATGGTGAATTTACAATAATCATATTTATCAATATTATTATTTTGCATGTGAAAAAATACAAGTCAACCATAATCGGTTCAAGTCAACCTTCAACCCGGTACACCTAACTTACTTGCAACTCATTAAGACTACAAGTTCCTAATCCGAACCTGATCTAACTCATGACCGGTTTAACTTGCCTCGTGTTTGACCTGACCCGACCTGACCTGTTTGCATTGTGTAAATTGGCAAGTGGTAGAATGAAATCTATTTTGATTTTTGAAGTATGCACGTTGAGGAATTTTGAGTGGTTAAAAATTTGCCAAAGAAAGAGGCAATCACTAATAGTAATTAGCATTAGCGGGAACGAGACGGGGAGCTAGCATCACGCACTCACACTTACACTTACACATGGCCAATATTGTTCAGTGCAACTCTCTTCCTCACTTGTGCAAACCAAGTAGAATCTCAACGCCCTTGTTATCCTCAATCTCACTTACTCGTTCAATCTCAAATGTTAGCACAACTTCCAACGCATTGAAGCTCTCCGCTCCCAGGTCTCTCTCTCTCTGATATGTGTGTTTAGCTTTACAGTTCATATTGAGAGATGCAAGTAGTATTAGTGATATTTTACTTTACTTGCACTTGCAGACTGAATAGGACTGTTTCTGCTGTGGTTTCTGAAGAGAACGCAGTTGGGTCGAATTTTTCTGGCACTGATGTGTTCAAACTCACTTACTTAGAGGTGGGTTTTCGTTTTTTTCATCTGGGTCTTTCTTAATTTTGCTTAAGCTTTTTATTAACATGCATGTAGAAACTATTCTTTGTTTAGGGAAATTCTTGGTTGTGGGATGTGGATGGATTGAAAATACTGGTTGATCCAATCTTGGTGGGTAATTTGGATTTTGGAATTCCCTGGCTTTATGATGCAGCCAAGAAATACTTGAAGAATTTCCAGGTATCTTTTAGATGTTAATAGCTGTTACTTTGCATGTACCTCTGGTTTTGAATATGTTGGCCCCCCCCCCCCCCCCCCTTTTTTTGGTAAGTTTTTTGTGGGAATTAACAAGCTTATTCTGACTGGTATGAAACTTTGTGCAGCTTCGTGATCTTCCTGAAATCGATTGCTTGCTGATCACACAGAGCCTTGATGATCACTGCCACTTGAATACCTTGAGACCGCTCTCAATAAAGTTCCCAAATCTTAGAGTCTTAGCAACTCCAAATGCTAGGCCGCTGCTGGATCCCCTTTTCAGCAATGTACGTATATATTGTAGCTTGGACTTTTTGCTGACTGAATTCTGATTTTGTCTTCAATTTTCATATTCTGTATAATTCATGTATGAACAATTGAAACATTCTTCGTGGATGCCCAAAGATAAATTAGCACATCAACATTGGCATAATGGTTCTTGGTTAAAATTTTACACTTAATTGGTACTTATATCATATTGGAATTCATTGAACTCGTTTGTATCTAGGGTGTGTCTTGAACTCTACTCTTTTTTGCAAAACCTCTCTCATTAAGTGGGGTATGAAGAGCTTGGCCTACAATTGAGGCTCATTGGCTTTGTTCTGTAGCAGACCTGGTAGTATATATAGAGATTGTTTCCCATTTTTTAGTGTTATTGCATAATATCCTTTTTGCGGCATTAGCATATTCAAGAAAGATGCAGCAACTGCATTATGTATTGTATGACATGATCTGTTAGTGGATTTCTGGCTGCTCATTGCCCATGATTGTTGATGAAAGGTCCAAACATCTTAATAGCTTGTGTTCCCTGTGTGATTGTTTTGGCTTGTTTCTTGATTTCCTTTTTCATGCTAATTAGGAAGAAACTGACAACTTTGCTCTCCAACCTGTTACTGCAATATTGTTTGCATATGTGTAGAATCTGCTAAATCATCGGACTCTTATCCGTCAGCCTTCCTTTGTTTTATGTGCAAACTTTAGCATTACCATTGTTATGCATCTTAGTGTAGCATACGTCCAGATGCTATGAATCACTTGTGATAGGTTTAGATCTTAAAAAGGTCATACAAAAGAACAAGTCTGTATGAAATTGCAGTCGATTTCAACAAAGCCTATATCTCACCAACTCATAACCAGTGATTTTAAATCCTTCTTAACCATGCTGCTCTATCTGGAACCTCATTTTATGTTAAATCCCTGGAAATCAAATAACTTCCCTATGCTATTGAATTTGTAGATCTTCATTGCAATATTAATTTTAAATTCTCATGTGTTCGTTGATCAGCTAACATGCCATAAAGATGTCGTTTCTTTATGTGAAACATGTGAAGAGAGTTTTTTATTTTTAATTTTTAACCATATTGGAATTTATTATTACTAGAAGAAGCATATTTTGTATTTTCAAATTATTTAATATTCTTCCCCTAGAAGAAGAGCATAGCACAAATAAGCTAAAGAATTAAATAAACGTCTAAAGCTTAAAATGAAAAAGAAGAAGCAGAAGAAGAAGAAGAAGAAGAAGAAGAAGAAGAAGAAGAAGAAGAAGAAGATGACATAGTTATCTAAAAAATTAATTTATGTAGTCAGCTGGAATACTTGAGATTGATCATGATGGAAAAGGCTGCAAACAAGTTCCAACTGGACACCTTAACAGTGCCCTATTATATCTTCATCATGGGATTTTTGAAGATGTATATTGCATAATGCTTGAAAGGTGTAAATTATGAAAAGAAGCCAATTTTCTGTCTGCAGGCAGTATTTAAATGGGACAAGAATGCTGGAGAGTGAAGGAAAGTTGAAATTTCTTGTCATTTAATATTGTCCCTTATCTAGAATGGCATAAAAGTTTCACAACTTTCAAGGTCCATTCGCTTGCATCTTCCTCCAAATTGTTTACTGTAAATTTCACAAGCAAGTTCAGTTTTCATGAGAAAAAAATCAATGGTGCCTCATTAGCCAATCAAAATCATAAGCAATTAGGAAGATTTGAGTTTAAGTAATATTCGTAGATTTTATTCCACAGAATATGCTTCTTAATGGTAAATGGAAAGATATATTATTACCATTCCTGTGAATGTCTGAATGTGTATTTATATTTAACATGTTGCACTGACATATGAGATAACATAGCAATCATACACATTACTGTGTTGATCCATTGAAGCATTTCCATTTCAATTTTCAAAATTAGTTCCTCAATTTTCAGGTCACATACATAGAACCTGGTCAGAGCTCTGTTATTGAAGCAAGAAATGGTTCTAAAGTCAGAGTTCAGGCTACTGCAGGGCCAGTTCTAGGTCCTCCATGGCAGCGCCCTGAGAATGGGTAAACTTTATCACACTTTTGTATGCTGTTGTGAATTCAAATGTTAGACCCTACTGGATTTGATTTCCAAGAAATAAAGACTTTGTATACGTATGCCTTATGCGCTAAAATGTTCTAATCTTAGCTAAATGGATATTTAACTTGAAGTTTATTCCTTTTGATGTAATATGTGATCAGATATCTTGTAAATTCAACTCAGGGCCAACTGACTCTTTACTATGAACCCCACTGTGTATACAACAAGGATTTGCTGGAAAAGGAAAGGGCTGACATTGTTATCACACCAGTCATAAAGCAACTTCTGCCTAAATTTACTTTGGTTTCAGGACAAGAAGATGCAGTTCGACTTGCAAGGCTTCTGCATGCCAAGTACAGAACCATTGCATACTCTTGGGCAGCTAAACACCATAATTTTATAGTAGTTAACTTTTTTATTGATTTCCTTCCCTCATTTTGTAGGTTTATTGTGCCAATGAAAAATGGGGACCTCAATAGCAAAGGGCTTCTTGCTAGTATAATTCAAGCTGAGGGAACAATAGAATCATTTAAGGTCTCCATTCTTTCACTCAATTTTAAAGACTAGATGACTCTGCATAATGTTTTTTTTCTTCATGATTTATTTACTACACTAGTATATCATATCAAATAACACCGCATTCCATCCTTTTTTCCCTTCTTTTTTTGTTTGGGGGAGAGGGGTTTGGTTGTGGTTTTTCTTTTGCCATAGAAGTACGTTCATATTATAAGTTGAATGTGACCAGCATAGCCCTACCATTTCCACATCTTGCCCACGTCTTGCTCAGTACAAAGGTAGTCTGTCTTTCTTCCTCTAATTTTTTTTTTCTTAGGCAAGCTTTGGTAGTGTGTTGATAGATCACCAATTCTCCCAAAAATTTAAACTGTTAAGAAATGGTGAATTTAATAACTTAAACATTATTCTAACACTCCCCCTCATTTGTGGGCCTATAATCCTCCTTGATAAGTGGGGCCCAACATGTGGAATTTTTTGAACTTTTTAAATGGGAGGTAGAGTGGAGATAGGGTTTGAACTTTGGACCACTTACTATGATACCATGGTAAATTATTGATTATCCTAAAATCTTAAACTATTAAGAAATTATGAATTTGTTCGTTTAACTATTTTTCTAACTTGTATAATAATTTATGCTTCTGAGCAATATTGTTGCTTCTTTTCTATTAAATTTTCTGCTGCTCTAGACATAATAGCAGTGGAAACCTTTTTAACCTTTTTCTAAGTCTAATTTGTGGTTGTACCAAATACTTTCTGTTAAAAAGTGGCTTGAATATTTGAATTTAAGAATGAGGTTCACCAGCGCACGTGATGTGCATCCCATAGGATTGTTCTCCCTTAGTATGTTGGTTTGCAAGCATTAACTTGTTTTCAGACTGGTTTATTCTTTTTTCTGCTTGGTGTGGGTTTTCAACACAAAACGTTAGCTGACTTTTGGGGCTTGGGTTTTGTTAGAGTGCATTTGTGCCACTTTGTAATCTCTCTATTTTCTTAGTGAAACTTTCTCCTTGACACCATCTGTGGACGTAAGCCTAAGACTGAACCATGGAAATTTGTCTTCCTTGCACTATTGTTTATTCTATTTTGCATAAACCCACTTTTGTTGGCTACACTTCCAACAAATGGGTATCGAGTCTCCTCTATCTCAACATTTTCCAAATGTTAGATAACCATGTTGAGTTCGTCAAAGTTGAGGGTTTATGCCATTTATTTGAGTTTCAAATTTGTCTTTTCCCAATTTATATGCATTTATGAACTTTTTACTATTTTACTTTACAACTACCTCAGGAGATGACAAAGAATATTTCCATGTGGTAAGCTTGTTGCTTTGTTGAATAAAATGAGTTGTGTTAGGAAAGGTGAGACAGAGATCAGATATCACATTGGAATTGATGTTATGATTCTGAGAAAGAGAGGAGAGAGTGAGACATAAATTAACGTTGTTTAGTTTTTATAATTCTAACATGTCTAACATTGTAATAGAGCCATGTCTCACCTCTCATTTTCAGGTATGGTTTTCAATGGGAGTTTCAAGGGAATACAAAGTGGATTTATGAATCCAATTAAGTTCTCTTTGCTTTTGAATCCCAATATCCCTCAAACTCTTGTTTCAACTGGAGATCAGTTTGAGGCAGAGGGGGGAGTTGGTTATGGCCTTTTGTGTCCATACTTTTTCTAAAATCAATCTTGAAATTTGATTATTGCAGTAATTAGCTCTGTTTCAATTGATGAATGTTTGAGGGATATTGGGACACGAAATTCTAGCATTTCTGTGTAGTATTTTCACAAAAAATTACTTACCAAAAAAAACAGTCTCAAAATTTGATTATTGCAGAATTTCTCTCATCTTTGCTTATTTCTCATTTTTTTGTTAAACACTGTTAGAAACTTAGATATATTTATCCTGCAAATGTGACAAGTAACTGAGAATTGAATTGTTTTCTAATGCAGGAGCTATTGTCAAAGGAAATACCAGATGCTCAGGTATTAGAGCCTACTCCTGGTATACCACTAGAAGTCCAGTCACCCTCAAATCTTCCTTAGTGCATCTATATATGTTTACTGTTTAAATGAAACTACTGTATATTTAGATGATGTACATATTAATTCGTCTATTTTGTTTTTCCTATGCATATAATGTCTATTGTCAAACAACTATAGTCTATCCAAATAAAAGAATAGAACTGATATGCAGACATGTATGATGTTTGATATTTTGGAAGTCAGGTTGGATCTTAATCTTTGATGCAGGACAAACCAAAACAAAGTAATAGAAAAAATTAAAAAAAAATAAATATAGTAAACCTAGGAGTCAGTACTAGCTAATTAGAAGAATTTCATGAGAAATTTATGATTAATTCGGATTGTGTCTTACAAAACTGAACCTAGGGTTCTTAAGCAGACTTTCAAAAATTTACTTTGCTTGTAAGAAAAGAACTTAGACTCATAAACCAAATGAGGAGCTACTCAAGAGAGTATTCATTGTGTGTAATCAGTGAATCTATTGCGCAGGATTTCTAGTCTGCAAGTCTCCTACTCAAAGTCAATCTGAAACACACTTGTTCTGTACCCCGAATGTATTCTGTGATTCACAATCTCTTTTGTGTTTTTAGGATGAATGATTGATCCCTTCGTCCTAAGTATTCATTGCTTCATCTGCATTCACTTGTTCTGACCATGAAAATAAGAATTTTGTAGGTAATAAGCTTCTCATGAACATGGTGACAGCTACCTTTTCATTTGCTTCATCCATTTACAACATTTCTTTATTAAAGCTACTCACATGGTCTTGTAAAGGTTCTCCCATATTCTTCTTGATATTGTAAATGTAAGTGGCTTGTCTCCAATGTCTTCGACCCTAATGAAGTGAATAACAAAAAGTTTCTCAACTTGGCGAATGAACCTACTTACCAAGCTTCAGCTTGTTGAACCCTTAAGAGTAATTTTGTTAGGAACAACCTTGAGGCATCTTTAATACCATCAAATGCCTCCATTTGAGGCATTTGTTAATCTTGGAGATAAGTGGTACCTCATTACATCAGGGCTGAAGCTGAAGGGCAAATCTTTGTTATGCACCAAGTCATCTACTGCTGTGGAAATCTTCCTTTTCATGGCTTCAACTATCACGCCAATCTTGCCTTTCATCTCTTTAGACAACTTGTCCAATACGAAGACATTTATGATTCTTCGGCCCGATGACTTTGTGGCTAGGCTTTAGCTAGTGCACCTCTTGTATGTCCTAATCTCTGTTTGGCTCTTAGCTTCATGATGGTGGCTTCCGTGGAGGAATTCCCTAAGTAGGGAGAAGACTCTGCATCAAGTCTTGATTTTGATGCACCAGTTGTTGCACACTCTGGATCAAGTGTGTCACGTATTGTTCGAGTGTAGCTACTCTTAATGGATCGTTCTAAAGCATTCTGGCCCTTTGCCTGGTGCTGGTGGTGTTTTGGTGAGTGTCCACTGAACGTGTTTGAGCTATACAACCTTTATCATTGGAAAATATTTGATTCCCACAAATGGCGCCAACTAAGACTTGGTTGGGTTTCACAGAAGACTCGAAGAGTGGATTCTTACAAATGAAGTCAACTAAAAGGCACACACAACACAAGTGTTGGCCACCATTGCTTCGATGCTTAAGTCAGTCCAGTGTTATTGAGGGAGAATGGATATATTTTTGACGTAGGGTTTTTTTCAGTGCGTACTTCGTTTTTGGATTTATTTTCTTTTTAAACTTTTTTTTTAGTTATTAATGGAAACGATTGTGGCACAAAATCGTATTTTCAATGCATGATTTTAGTTGTTTTTTATTTGTGTGAACGGAAGTATGTGCAAGTTGGTGTCTCTAATCAACACTTCCCTAATGGAAAACAGTTTTCTTAAATTACTCTCCATGCTGAATTCATCATTATCCTCACTTGATTGTCTAAAGTTACTTTACTGACCTGTTCTTCTTCTCTTGGTTGAGTTTTTTTTTTTTTTTTTCCTCCTAGAGATCTAGAATTCAATGGTTGAGTTGAGCAGAAGATGCTGCGTAGTTGGATACTGAGCACGTATGTATCATTTTGTTAGGAAAAACAAAAACAAGAAACAAGAAACGTAATGGGTATATCCGGATTTTTTTTTAAATAACTATAAAATCCAAACAATATTATTAGTTAGCCAACGTTTGAAACTAATTTGGTTTCTAACAAATCGAGTCCAAAGGACTTGATTTTGGGCTTATAAATCGAGTATAATGTACTTGATTTTCCCATCGTGGCTCCAGCTGAGGTGGACACAGTGTTCACGTAGGACTAGAAATCAAGTTCATTGAACTTGGTTTTGGGACATGAAAATTGAGTCCTTTGGACTCGAGTTCCTAGCCTTGTCCCACCAGGGCCTTTTTCACACTTAGGTCACGTGATTAGGCACGTGGATCACTTTAAAGGAAATCGAGTCTACCGGACTCGATTTTGTGTCAGGTCCTACCACTGCTTTTCGGCCACGTAGTGTAACTCGAGTAAATTAGACTCGATTTCTTTGCTTTTGAAAATCGAGTCTACTGGACTCGATTTTAGTGAATGGTCCCCAGCCCGTCCACGTGTCATGTAGGTCTCAACTGGGACCTTTTTCCCCCCTTTACCCGGCTCACAGATTACTCTTTAGCTCTCACATCCTTTCTTCAGCTCTCACACAACTTTCCTCAAGCTCACACTCACATTCCTTAAGTCTCACACAATTTGTCACATTAACAACAATCTTTCACAAGTAATGTTTATACAATATTGGAAATTTTTTTTGTTAGTTAATATTATGATTATTTGCTAGGTTTTTTTTTTTAAGAAACAATTAGAACGTATTAGGTAAATTTTTGTTTTTTTGTTTGTTAGTGGAAATATTGTGATTAATTTATTTGTTAGTATATTGTGATTAGTTTATTTGTTAGTATATTGTGATTAATTGCTAGTTTTAAAAAAAAAAATATTATGATTAATTATTGGGAATATTTTTTTTTTGTTAGTGTAAATATTGTGATTAAATTATTTGCTAAGTTTTTAAATATATATATATATATATATTGTGATTAATTATTGGGAATATTTGTTTATTTTTTGTTGGTGTAAATATTGTGATTAAATTATTTGCTAAGTTTAAAAAAAAAAATTGTGATTAATTATTGGGAATATTTGTTTATTTTTTGTTAGTGTAAATATTGTGATTAAATTATTTGCTAGGTTTAAAAAAAAATTAATATTGTGAATAATTATTGAGAATATTTAATATTGGGGGAATATTTAGTACCAAATATTGTGATTAATTATGTTATTACAACATATTGGGAATATTTTTTTTGTTAGTGTAAATATTGTGGTTAATAATATGCTGGGTAAAAAAAAAAAATTAATATTGTGATTAAATATTGGGAATATTTAGTACTAAATATTGTGATTAAATATTGGAAATATTTAGTACTTTTAGGTTTTTGTCATTGGTATGAAATGGATTATGAGTTTGATACCTAAGACACCCATTTGTAGTCTTTTTAGCATAAATTATTTCAAGATATATTTGTTCAAGATTTGTAACAGAGATTTCAATGGGTAACTGGTTGGTATAATATTTTTGTTCACCATATTTTATTTGAATGGATTTTGAATGGAATTTTAAAAGAATATGAAATTGGTAATGACTATTTTTGTATGTGACATGAGGTGAGTATATGCAAATTTGGTTGAGGTTAGTATTATTGGCATGTCATACGCAAAGTTTTGTGACTGATGTTGATTGAGAGTTATAAATTTGTCACTAATACAATTGCACTTGATGATCTATAGGTTGATAATGATCCATATAAATATATACTACAGTGGACCCCTTAGCAATGTCAACCCTTATGACAGATTTCCATTTAAAGGTCCGGGCATCCAGTGCTGTTATATGATGATACGTCGTAAGTTAAAGACCCTGAGTGATTTAAAGATAAAAATTATGGAAGAGCTGCAACTGAACCCTGCTTTGCATGACATACATATTACTTTCTGTTCTCCACATGAAGTCCTCAATTAATGCATTAATTACAGATATATGGCGATAACAGAAGACAAACATGTGAAGATCATGTTTAACAAGATGTGTAAATGGGAACAAGTAGCAAATTTTGAGTTGTACGTCACTTTGGAGCCACGTGCGGAAGTTGGCGTAGAGGAAATTGTACAAAAAACTATATCTCTACAGTTTGTAGTCTTAGATGATCAATGCACCACATTGGGAGGCTATACACTGTCTTTTCAAGAGACACTAACAACAGTTGAGAGCGAACCTGACAATAGATATGAAGATCAATTTTGTACTCATCGAGGTGAATCCTCTACACTTCCAGTAGTTGAAGATGAAGACGAACACTGTGTTAGGGAAGATCTTGACGATAGAGATGAGTATGAAGAGAGGATTGAACGAGGCGACTTTGACAGGGGTGTTGATGACCATGAAATTACTCTCAACCCTCATGTTGATGATATGGATGAATTTGATGAAGATGATGCGGATGCTACTCTTAGAGTTCAGCATGTTACAAATACAACCCCCGTTTATGAACCTCCCGTCTCATCATTTTATGCAAATACTTGGGAAAATATGGTTGATCCTGAAGTTATTGAGCAAGAATTTGCTTCTTCGTTGAATGTGGACATGAATTTTTGTACAAGGTTGATTTTTGCGAATAAAGAAGCGGTGAAATGTGCATTAACAATTTATGCCGCAAAGCATAACAGAGACTTTCTGACTAGTAGGTCGACCAAAAGTAGACTGTATGTGAAATGCATGGATAGGTCATGCAAGTGGTATGTTGGGGTAGTCATGAATAGGGGTGGCAATTCGTGTTCGCGTGTCGGGTTCGTGTCGGGTTGGGATGTGAGTATTATGTTATATGAGTCAACCCGAACACGACCTGTTTAGTAAACGGGTCAGGATTCCTCAACCCTAACACGACCTGTTTATTAAACGGGTAACCCGACACGACACGTTTAACCCGTTTAATTAGTAAGTCAAGTTAAGATCGACACAAATAACTTGTTTGATTATGACCCAAACAACCTGTTTAATTAAACTTAACCCGAATAACCTGCTATCAACTCCCATGTATCTAAATTTATAATTCAACCATAAATCAAGTAATAAAAATTCAAATAATAACAACAGCAAATAATTCTCTAATTCCTTCAAATTAAAATTACTAGTCCAAAAGGTTCCAACCCCCAAACAATCAAATTCAAATTCAATAATATGTCAATGTTCCATAATAAAAAGCCAAGATTATTACATGGCATCCAAGTGCCATCTCAAAAACTAAAAGAAAAACCAAAATAATTACATGGCAGATCAATATTTCCATGATGGCAAAAAAATCCAAGTCCAACCATCCAAGTGCCACATCAAAAAGTAAAAGACATCACTGATTAAGAAACTGGATTAGAAGAGATTGAGGGTCCCATTGAAGAGGTGTCTTCTATGTGCTCATCCTTATTGATATTCATGGTCATTATATCTTCAGTGAGCTCTTCCAACTCTGATTGTGCAAGTTCTACATCAAAAAATTTAATGAAACATTAAAAACTCATCAAAGCATTATAAATAAAAAATTTAGAAACTGTGGGTAATCAAGCAATTGAATCAATTAAGTAAATAATAGTAATTCACATAGTAGTAATTAGTAGTAATGAACTTGGATAAATGTGGATAAAAATACAATTGTACCTAGACAAATTTAAGTTTAAAAAAATAATACATATCAACTCTGCATGAAGCAGAAGTTCTGAAATACTAAAGCTGTGAGTTTTTAAAGCTAAAAAGAGTTTTACAAGGAAATACTGAAATTTGAAACTTTTAGAAAAGCTTCATAAAATTCAGAGTTCCTATTTTATAAATTAATAGCTATAAAACACTAATTTCACAGGTAAAGTTTTAGTTTCTACCACAATGTCATAAAGAGAAAAGGAGAAGACATTTCATGATCTATATAGATATTGATAGCTAAGTTGGACAACGAAAGATAGGATAACACATCATAGATGTTGTCTACTGTACCAAGTTTGCCAAATAACATCTATAAACTATTATATTTTGTCCATAGAGTAACGTTTTTGCCATTTAAAGTTGACATAATATGAGAAATCTGACATATATGAAATCTGACATATATATATTATTTTCTTTTTAAAAAATCATCATAAAACTTATAACTCATTCAGCCAACATGTAAATAAAAAATACATTACCTATATCTGCATATAACCAATCTTTGCTACAAACTAATGCCTCCACAACATTAGGTTTAAGTGCACTCCTGAATTGATCAATGACTCGTCCCCAAACACTAAAAGTGGATTCTGAAGCAACTGTAGAAATAGGAATGCTCAAAACATCACGAGCCATAGCAGTAAGTTCTGGATACCGAAATTCATTTCCTTTCCAAAAAGCAAGAATGTCTAATTTTGCATTCCTATCTACTCTTGGTTCCTCCAAGTAGAGCTCCAATTGAGTTTTTTGTGCCTGCCTACCCATATCCATACTATGAAAAGAATCAAATTCCTACATATAAAAACAGCATAATAGATATTAATTTAGGCAGAATATAAATAACATAATATAAATAAACAAATAAGAAAAAAAACATACTTGCATCATAAACAAAGATCCCTCATTAGCATATTGTTCTTCAGTTTCTTGAGTAGCTTGACCAGCCATTTCAAAAGATATTGAAGGTGTAGAAACATTACTCACATATTCCCCAAACAAAGCAAATAATTTTTCACGAACCTTCACATATTGGAGTGAACTAGCATACCCATAAAGCTTCTGATAGCACCAATCAATAAAAGGCAGCTTATACCTAGGGTCCAAGACCACTGCTATGGCCAACACAACACTAAATTCTATCCAATACTTCTCAAATTTCACAAGCATTTGATCTGCCATTTTTCTCATATACTCATCCTCACTATCGCTTTCTTTCTTCAAGGTAAAATAAACAATGAAAACTTGTGGAAAATATAAGTTAGCTGTGGGATATTTTGTGCCAGAAAAGACCAATGTCGCATCATAAAAAACAGCGAAAAACTTTTTAATTTTTTCTGCCTTTTCCCACTCACCACCAGTAGGACAGTGCTTAAAATTGTAATCAGTTAACTCTAGGCGTTGAAAAGCACGTCGATAAGAGAGAGCACTTTGAAGCATTAAAAATGTTGAATTCCATCTAGTAGGCACATCTTGCCTTAAACCTTTCTTACCATCCAAATCCATTTGCTTAACAGATTCATAAAAACTTTTTTTCCTCCCTTGTGAGCCTCTTACATACTTAATACTTTCACGAATTTTTTGAACAACAACATCAATTTCTTTCAAACCATCTTGTACAACCAAATTGAGAATATGAGCACAACAACGAAGATGAAAAAATTCACCATTACAAACAAGTGCTTTCTTATTTTTCAATTGAGTTCTAAGCATGTCAACAGAAATATCATTGGAAGAAGCATTGTCCAACGTCACACAAAATATCTTATTCTCAATGCCCCACATAGATAGCAATTTATAGACTTTTTCAAACAAAGACACACCATTATGTGGCGGTGGCATAAAGCAAAAGTTCAACACTCTTTTCTGTAAGACCCAATTAGCATCAATAAAATGAGCTGTAACACACATATAACCATCAGTTGCTATAGAAGTCCACAAATCAGATGTCAAACAAACTCTACCAGGAATAGATGCCAACACAGATTTCATCCTTTCTTTTTTCCCTCTTATACATCTTAACCATATCATTCTTAGCAGTATTTCTAGAGATATTAGGGACATCAACACACAAGTAAGAAAATACTGCCCGTATACCAACATACTCAACAAACTTGAAAGGCAATTCATGCATTGTAATTGCAGCACATAACAACTCCCTAAATTTTGCAGGATCAAATTTAGGTGAACTTACAGACATTGCATTTTGGCCAAGTATAAGCTGCCCAACATCCGTTGTGTCTTTTCTTGGACATACCTTCAAATGCCACTTCAAATTTCCAGTACCATATGCTCTGGCAGCAATATATTCCTTTCCACACTTCTTGCATTTGCATGTAGGCTTTTCTTCATCTTTTGTGGGAAGCATCTAAAAGAAACGCCAAACGGTTGAAGTCCTCCTTTTCTTGTCTTCGTTGTTTGTCTTATTCTTAGACTTAGTCTTAGCCTTCTTTGGTGGAGGAAGTTCAGCCACTTCATCAAGTTCATCTTCCAAGTCAAGGTCTTCTCTTTCATACTCAATGTCAATAGGAATCAGCTCATCACTTTCCATCTAGACCAATTTAAAGAAAAATTATTGATCAAAAATTTAGTAATTCTAAGATGACAGAAACAAATAAACTTGAAAAGAAATCATAAAGAACAACAAATAAATTTAAAATCAACAAAACAAACAAACAAATCTACTATAACATTACAATGATTAACACAAAAAACAAATGGATCTTCAATTATTTTATTTTAAGATGATAGAAACAGAAAACACTTGAAATTAAATCATAGAGTAAGACAAATTATTTTAAATCAACAAAAAATAAACATATCTAATATATATATATATTTTTTATATCAGTAAAAAAGATCTCCTATTATGCACTAAAAATCAACAATATAGTGATTACTAGTATACTAAACAGTGAACAAGAGTGACAAATATTTTTCTGCACAGTGGTGTTTTCTGCACATTATTATTTTTCTGCGGTGTAGTTTTTCTGTACATTGGTGTTTTTCCGCACAATGTTATTTTTCTACAGTGTTTTTCTGCACACTGCAAAATATTATTTTTTTGCTGTGTTTGTTTTCTGCTGTATTTATTTTTCTGCAAAATAAATCTGGTTTTCCCCTATTTTTATGTTACACGTATTGTTTATCATATAGTATCTAATAAAATTTCTATCTTTTATCTCAAAAAAAAAACAAAACAATCAACATGATAGTGATTAACAAAATAAACGAGAGGATCTACAATTATTTTATTTTAAGATGATAGATACAAAGAAACTCGAAAAGAAATCATAGAGCAAGACCTAGTTATTTTAAAATCAACAAAAAGAATACAAACAAGTCTACTATTGGTACTAAACAATCAATCGTATTAAAATCCCTAAATCTAGGAAAAAGAAAAGCTTTTACTTTCATTCAAAAATACACCATTCAATTGTATTAAAATTTAATCTTTTTATGCTTCAAATTTGTTTGAATACCCTAAACAACAAAACTTTCATACAATTTATGCACCCAATTCATCTGAATATAATTCCAAGCACTTAATCATTCAAACACAAACCCAATCAACCCCAAAAACCCAATAATAACTAATCAAATTTAGCAATACCCAATCACTAACCACAAACACTGATAAATTTCATTACTGTTTCATAACCCAGTATTCAAAATCCCTAAAAAGCTTGTAATCAATTAAAGCATATGCAAATCGAAGCCCAAAAAAGCCCAAAATCAAAACCCTAACAAACACAATACACCTCCAATGAAAACGAAATCAAAGTGCCACAACAAACACAAAAACGAAATGATTTTCAATCAAAATTGACTTACTTTAATCCAAAGATGTATGCTTCAAAATCGATTTGATCTCAGATTGCTGAACCGATCGGATTCGATTTGCGAAAATTTTCTCCTTTTCCCTAATCAGATTTTGGGAATGGAGTTAATTTTTTAGATTAACACAATAAACAACAAAATCTACAACTGAAAATTTCATAAGTAAGAAAACAAAACAAAGAAAAAATATATAAGATATATACCTTCCTACGGATTTGGTGGTTGAAAGCTGAAGCAAAAGAACTGGTGAAGCTGTGAAGTCGTGAAGGAGAATAGAGAGCAGAGAGGGCAGCCACGATTTTGAGGGGAAGAGATATTAGAGGGGTCGGCTAGGGATTTGAGGGGAAGAGAGAGTATAGTGTTGAGAGACATGAGGCGGCTAGGGTTTTGATTTTATAGTATAGATTGTAAAATCTGTATCTGTAGGAGAGGCTGGAGTTTTGAGGAGAAGAAGGAGAGTCGCAGGAGACAGTAATGAATTTTGATGAAAACGAAGAGACACAAGGTTCAACAGAGAGGCGTGAGGTCTGGTTTTGAGGAGGAGAATAAATCATAGTTCATAGCTAAGCTTATATACCTAGGGTTTTAAGGGTAAAATTGTAAAATTACCTTTATAAGCTAATCGGGTCAAACGGGTTAAACGGGTTCAATAGGTTGAACACGAACACGACCCGTTTAATAAACGGGTTAGTCGTGTCAACCCGAATTTGACCTGAACCCGTTTAGCCTCAACCCATGACCTGTTTATAAACGGGTTAACCGTGTCGGGTTCGCGGGTCGTGTCGGATTTTGCCACCCCTAGTCATGAAGCCTAAACAAGGAATATAGATGGTCACATCTTATGGGGGTTCTCAGAGTTGTATGACCCTTGGCATGACCCTTGATGGTAGAATGATGGATTGTAATGTTCTTGCAGCAGAATTTGTTCCAACGTTGCAAGAAAATCACATGGCAACAATTCATCACCTTAGAGATTTCATCAAAGGGAAGTATTATGAACATAAGCTTTCTTACTATAAGATATGGGATGCGAAACAGAAGGCTATTGCAAAGATATTCGGGGATTGGGAAGAGTCTTACCAAAGGTTGAGAAAGTTGTTGTTAGCATACTTGGATCAAGAAACTGGCACCCAGTACTGGTATCACACTGAACTGAGGAAGGAGTTCGGTGATACAATATTGCGCTATGTATTTTGGGCTTTTGCTCTATGCATTGAAGGATTCAAACATTGTAAGCCAGTGATTAATATTGATGGGACCCATTTGTATGGTAAATATCGAGGGGTGTTGTTGATTGCAATGGCCACCGATGCCAACAACAAGGTTTTGCCTCTCGCCTTTGCCGTTGTGGACAAAGAGTTAGGGCCTAGTTGGAGGTGGTTTTTAGATTGCTTCTAGATTTCACTGGGGGATGTGATAGCAAATAAGGACATCTACGTAATTTCTGACTGACATAAGGGTATTCAAAATGCAATTGCAAACTGGCCTAGAGGTGATGATGGATGAGTACGAGTATTTCACAAATATTGCCTTCGACATGTTGCTAGTAACTTTAACACGCATTTTCAGGACGCCACTTTAAAGTCATTGGCCTTGAAAGCGGGGTATGCTACTCAGGAAGCTAAATTTGAGTTGTACATGCAACCTATCAAGGAAGCTGAGATCGAGGTCCTTAGGAAGAAACTGAGAACCGAACAAGAAGTTAGTGAACCTGACTCATCCATCATGCCATACACATATCTAATGAAAGAGGATCTAGATATGTGGACCCAGTTACATGATGGTGGATACCGTTATAGGGCTATGACAACCAATGTCTTGGAGTGCTTCAATGGAGTACTCAAGGGTGCACGTGGCCTGCCTATTGCTGCAATGGTTGAATTCACTTGGAGCAAATTTGTCGCGTATTTCCATGATCGACACAAAGAAATTAATCATGATCTCTTGGAGGGCAAGGTGTGGAGTAAATATGCCTTTCAAATCTATGATGCAAATCTGAAAAAATCTAAAACACACCAAGTAACACCGTTTAATAATGTCCATGGTATTTATTAAGTAATGACTGCGTACAACATCCATAGCTCTGGAGGGGGACACCATAGTCATGAAATAAACATATTGGCCAGAACATGTGGTTGTGGAAAGTGGCAAAATCCATATTGTTTATTTTTCCTTGAAATACTACTACTACACTACATAAGCATCCTTAGTTGTAGAATAATACTTGAATAATGCTAAGTTCAATTATTTTTTAAAGCTAAGTTCAAAAACTTAAGTAGTTGAATAATGCTAAGTTCAATGTGTCATATAGTTTAAAATTATGGATCCATTTCCAGTAGAAAGAATCAATCAAGGAAGAGACATACCTAATGGACAATGGAAAAGGTGGTAATGGTGGACCATATGCATCATTTGGTGGGAGGTACATCCTTTGGCACAAAAAAGGGAATCTGAACCATGCCCAATACTGAACAAGTATCAAGGCCCCACCAATCTGATTTCCTTTTTGTTAGTTGCCCTGCATAACTCTCTATACAACCATGCAAGGCAAGCGCTCCCCCAACTGTACCGAGGTGGATTGTGAAGGTCCCTCAACATCTGTAACCACATCGTATGCAGCCTATCGCTAGACTTGTCAGCAAAAATTGTGTCCCCTAGGAGTGCTAGAATATAACACCGTGCATACTAATGCATAGCAACCTCTTCTGCATCATCGGGCAACCCTTGGTCATAGCTTCTTAATTTGGATCCTCTGTCCTTGAAGCACCACAGAATTAGTAACAATTCCAAGCATATGCTGACATTCAACAGCCCACGTCAAGTCACAAGTTCCAACAATTGCCTCACCTTCGATTGGAATCCCCAAAAGAACCTCCACATCTTGTAATGTGATCGTCATCTCACCATGTGGCAGGTGGAAGGTGTGGGTTTCAGGCCACCATCGCTCAAAAAAGGCCGTTATCAAGTTATGATCAATCTCTCTAGATAGGGTCCTATATAGCTCCTCTATTCTAATTCTCTTGACAATGTCGAGGACGCGATCATCCACCATTAGGCTTCATTTTCGGAACTCCTCATTACGACCACGACATTTCAATACCCCCGGATCCTGCACATGATAGAGGTGATGAGATGCAATATGCCATAACCTTTGTATAAATGATTGTAGCTATTGTTCACAAAATATCCCATAAACTTTAATTGGAATTGAAGTGAGTTTATGACAACTTATTTAACGAAGCGTTTGTAGTCTCCTTATTTTTTTTATACAAGAACCAAAAATACAGAAGCTATATATCAAGATTAAGGTTCTGCTCAAGAAGAATTACATCAACAAAATCAGGAGTATAGCCTAAAATGAAAAATACTAGAGGTAGATAATTATTAAGAGACCATTTTTCAAGAACAAAAGCAATCTAACTCAATCCAACTAATCGGCATGACTATGCATTCAAAGCTAGTAATACTATTGACAAACTTAGAATTTTAGAAATGAAAAAAAAATCAACATAATGTAAAATGATAAGAAGAGAATATAGAAATTTAGCAGGTTATCGGTTTTAATTTTACCTTGCCTTCCCAAACAGCGGATGATCGATGTTCTTTTAGAAACCTTAACACCGAACGATCCCTGGGACCAGGACCAAACTCATCAACCACCTCAGCAGCAATGGCAACCATACTACACGAAGTTTAGGGAGTCAAGAGTAATATAAGCACATGTTCAAGATAAATTGGCAAGGATCTCAATGTATAGCCTAATTTCTTGCACAAACGATAAGTATGACAATCAACCACAGGGAATAAAGATACATATAAAAATTCAATATACTACCAACAATTGTAAAAGCAAAGCTTTATGTTAAGGGGTTGGTGATCAAAACCAAGTATACAAAGCAATTCAAAAGAAACTGTAAAGTAATTCAAAGGTGCCAATTTTATGGGTTTGAATTACTTTGAATTACTGTGATAAAAACCAACTAACAATCACTCCAAAATTATGGCAATTCATGAAGTAAGTCGTAAGTGCATTTGGCTTAGATTGGTAATTCAACATGTTTCATAAAATTGTGGATTATCCTTAATCAAAGATAGCCCCCATAATAGTATACAAAGGCAATGTTGCTTGTATCACTCATATTAGAGGGAGCTATATAAAATGTAAACAAAACCAAACATATTTCTCCAAATATCACAATGCACAAAAGCTCCATAAGAGATAATATTTACGTCAATAAGATAGAATCAACTGAATAGAAAAACTAGCTAAATAGAAGACATCAACTTAAAACTAGTAGGTAAGTTCAGGTGACATTGCAAGGAGAAAATTGGCATATAACACCCATCTTCAAACATATTTGTTTGTTAACATCATTCTCAAGATAATTAGCAAACTAACATCTCGAGTTTCTTAGACTCGATTTCACTGTAGCAACTCGAGTCTCGCAAACTTGAGTTCCATGTGAACTCGACTCTTTAACGCTCGATTTCCCTAAAACAAAAACAGAGCCACAAGGAGAAGTTTGGCATATAACACCCATTTTCAAACATAGTTAACATCGTTTTCAAAGTAATTAGCAAACTAACATTCCGAGCTTCTTAGACTCGATTTCACTGTAGCAACTCAAGTCTCACTTGAAACAATTGATCACTTGATTGTTGTATTGTTTATTAATAATTATTTTCAAATCTAACCCCTATGGAAAAGAGATACACAAAAGAATCAAGTAAATTGCTTCACCCACACAAAACCTTTTACCAAGTTTCTGTTATTCTCCTCTAATGTGATGCATAGAATTGAAACCCCTACCAAGTCATAGAAGTCATTCATAGGGTACATTTTTTAGTAAGTAAATTGAAGGAGAGAAATGAGGTCCATCACTGAGAGAAATAGATGAGGTCCATCACTCCATTAAGCAAGCTTAGTGTCCGTTTGGCATTAGCTTTTTCCCTCAGTTTTTAGATTTTAGCTTTTATGTAAAACTTTTTAAAACCTCAATCTTTCTAACGCTATTGCATAGTGCAAGTATATTTTAGCACATTTTTAGAAAAAAGCTAAAATAAGCTAATGCAAAACACATACTTAATATCAAACCCAACAAGAAACTCCCGAGATAGCTTTGATAGTTAATAAGCAATCATCTTTACTCCCTTCCAACAATGTGGGCCTTTGGCCATGGAATCCGAAAGTTTTCGTTTTTTGTTAAGCAATTTGGAGAAGAATGTATGAGACCCATCAAGCATGATACCAAGCTCACCTAAAAACTCTCAAGGTTATTTAGGTACTTATTAAACCACCATCCTTACTCTCTCCTTAGCTGTGTGGGGATATCCATAGGGTGATTGAATTTGAGTTTTCATCCCAAACCAAATAAGTTAAAAATAAGCCACAGGTATTTAATTGTTGATTTCTAAAAATCATGGACAGTTTCACTCGGTAATATGTAGATCATTACAATGTCAAGGACCACAAAAAGGCAACTTGAAAATTTTAATATTCTCATGCAAAAGCAGTAAAATTTAACATATAATTGCAATGTATAATCAGGAAAACCAAAGTTTTGGTAAAACAGGTCACTAGGATAACTATTGCTGAACAAAGTACCAACATCTTTTAACTAGTGAGCTAAAAAATTACAGGATCCATAGCTAGTGCCCACTAAAGTGCTATCCTTTTTAGCTAGTAACTAGCCTCCTGGTTGGCCAAAAAAGAGTGATAAACAAGTTCTGCATTTTTCTTACCTTTTCACTTTATTGATAATTCGTATTAATAACTCAATCAAAATAAGTACATTAGTTTCAAGTTTCAAACTGATATTTAGGGATCAATTAAAATAAATTAAAAAACAACAAACAGTCATATGGGTCATAATCACAAATAAAAAACAAATCAAACCATGGCATAACTGTTACAAAAGCAGAAACAATAATTATCAGAGGACTTTATCTCATAAAGAATAAAAATTATCACTTGGTCAGAGTGAGAGTGAGAGTGAGAGTGAGAGGGAAGAGTGAGATTGAGATTGAGAGTGAGACGGTGTGAGTGTTTGAATTTGAGTGATCTGTACAAAACCCTTAAAAAAATAAAAAAAAGCAAGGAACTTAGTGATAGAATCAATTACTTGAGAGTGAGAGAGAGACAGTGAATGACCCAACGAGGCTCGAAAAGATGCTGGGCTCGCAAAGATGGTGGGTTAGAGAGATGGTCAATATAAAGGGAGAGTCCGATGAGGAGAGGAGCCAACGACATCAGAATGAGTCACCGATGAGGCCGAGCCGCCGATGAGTTGAGAGGAGAATGATAGAGAGAGAGAGAGAGAGAGAGAGAGAGAGAGAGAGGACAAGTCTCGTGCTTGAGTGGGTTTGAGCGTCTGGGTGTTTTGAGAGTGAGAATGAGAGACTGTGAGAGAGACGGTGTGAGACTGAGTGAGTGTTTGAATTTGAGTGATTTTGAGAGTGATCTATGGTTTTGAGAGTGAGAGTGACTGTGATTTGTGGTTTTGAGAGTAAGAGTGAGAGACTGAGTGTGAGAGGTGTTTGAGAGTGTTTTGGTGAGAGTGATCTATGATTTTGAGTGATTTGGAACACGTGGACGGCTGAACAAAATTGAGTCCAATAGACTCGAGTTCTTAAAACGACTCCAATGCACTCGAGTTTCATATCTACGTGGACACATTGTCCACCTCAGCTGGTGCAACGATGAAGAAATTGAGTACAATGTACTCGATTTATAAGCCCAAAATCGAGTCCAAAGGACTCGATTTGTTAAAAACCAAATTAGTTTCAAACGTTGGCTAACTAATAATAGTGTTTGGATTTAAAAAAAAAAAAATCTGGTTTATCCATGTATGGTAAAGCCTTTTTGTTTTTTGTTTTTTGGTTTTGTTATTTGTTTTTGTTTTTGTTTTTTTGTTTTGTTTTTTTTTGTGTGTGTGGTGGAACCAATTGGCTTTTAAGTTTCTATCTTTTTGTTTCTAAAATAAAAAATAAAAAATTAAAAAAAAAAGTTTTAACCTTCTATGTTCTCTTTTGCGAATCCTTTTTTCTCTTTTTTTTTTTTTGACCAATTGCCTTTTAAGCTTGAAGTTTAATGCTCTTTTGGTAAATCTCTCTTCAGTTTTTTTATTTTTTTCCTTTTTCTTTTTTAGGGGTAGCTCTTTTCGTAATCTTACCATTCTTTTCATCGAGCTACCTAAAATATTTCACCAGCTCAATTGTCATGCTGTGTGAAGATTAAACTCTAAATTCTAATTGACTATTCTTTGAACGAGAGGTCATATTCTCTACAATTTAAACGTAATGGTTTACAATACATGTTTGGATTATTCTTTGCCTAGAATTTGTACAAGTTCTGTATAAAAATCTCATATAAGATTATGTACAACAAATAATCACTACTACTGATAATAACCTCTTTATCATCAGACCAAGATATTAATCAGTTTTTGGTGTAGGCGGAGATTGAACCTCAGATCTCTTATACAACTATCAGAGAATTTACCAGTTAAGCTAACTGGAACCTATAAGTGATAATATTATTCTAATTAAATGTGAACGTATTTGCGTAAAGATACGGTCTTGAAGAGAAGGAAGTGTGATGTACACTGTAGGAAGAAAATAAACTTTAAAAGAAGTTTGCCACGCAAATAATCTAGATTGATTGCAGGATGTTACTAGCTGTCAATTTGACATATTAGAACTACTAACATTTACTACTTACCCACCGTGCATCATTGGTGCGGCAGTTACTCCATAAGTATAAGTGCTTGTGGGGTGTGGGAGGCAAGGGCCGATGTTTAAGTCTCCAGGAGAGAGCTTCACACACATATACACTTAGATTAAGTTAAAGTAGAATTTTTATTTTGTAAAAAAATAAAAACAATTACTTCTTAATATTTGTTATGAAAATGTTGTTCACATAGTGTTACTCTTAATATTTGTTGTTCACATAGTGTTACTCAAAAACGAAAAAAGAAAAAAAGAAAAAAAGAGAAGTGTTAAGTCACAATAATTTAACAACAAATCGTAAGTGACAAGTTGTTATTAGCTATTTCAGGGGAAAAAAAAAATTTCAAAGATGGATAGATTAGAACTACTAACAACTTATGACTTCCTTTAAAAAAAAAGGTCCAATTAATGTGTGCTTAAGTGTTATATATGTGCTCTTATATATTACTATTTATGAGAAATTGAAAGGACTATGAAAATAGTTAATCACTTTTTCATTTTTCTATAAATTTTTTTTAAAAATGGTTTACTAATAATGTATACCCTAAGAGCATCCACATCAGTCCAGTTAAAATTATCTAAAACACAAAAAACTACAAATTTTACACATTTTGAGCCAAAAAATGCACACATCAGTGGGTGTAAAAACATGCAAAATTGTGCAAATCCATCCCCGAGCTACAGTAACTGTGTATATTAACACAGTTACTGTAGCTCGTTTATCCCTTTTTTTTTTTATTAATTTCCATTGGCTCCTTTTTTTCTCTCTCCTATCTGTGCTCAACAACCCAGTTAACTGCTCATCTTCGTTTTCCTCAGATGCACACAAACACACCCACACACAAACACACAGACATCATCACAGCGATACACTTCTAAAAAAAAAAAAAAAACAGAAATACACACACAGATAGTGGATTGGAGCTCGGATCGGAGCTCGTGGCTGGTGGATCGTGGATCAGACCTTGTGGATCGGAGCTTCGAGCTGGTGGATCGTGGATCGGAACTCGAAACTCGGATCGGAGCTGGTGGATTGGAGCGGATCGGAGCTCGGAGCTCGGATCGGAGTTGGTGGATCGGAGCAGATCGGAGCTCGTGGATCGGATGGATCAGAGCGGATCCGAGCTCAGAGCTGGTGAATCATGGATCAGAGCTCGGATCTGAGCTGATCGGAGCTTGGATCCGAGTGGATCGGAGAGTTAATCGAGAGAGAGAGAGAGAGAGAGAGAGAGAGAGAGAGAGAGAGAGTTTATCTGAAACGAGATGATTTGAAACGGGTAGAGAGAGAGAGATGATCTGAAACGGGTAGAGAGAGAGAGAGAGAAAAAAAAATCTGAGATGAGAAAGGAGAGAAAGAGAGAGCGAGAGAGAAAAGAATCAGAAATGAGAAAGAAGAGAGAGAGAGAAAAAAATCAGAAATGAGAAAGGAGAGAGAGAGAGCGCGCGTTTTGTAAAAGTTGTTAGGAGAAATAATAAAAAATTGTGAGAGTATTGATTATTTAATTAAAAGATGGGTAGAATAGAGGAACTGATGTGGGTATTTTGTAAAAGTGAATGTGTAAAATATAGAAAGTAGGTTTTTAGTGTAAAAATGAATGTATAAAATAGAGGGACTGATGTGGATGCTCTAAAGATATAAAAGCAAAAAAAAAAAAAAAAATACCACTTAACATTTAGTGTGAAAATATTATTCACGTGTAACAATTTTTTTTTTTCCTTTTTAGAATCCAAATTACTTCATCAACTCCAAATGAAAATCAGAGAACACAATGCTTGCAGTGCCGAGGATGGTCTGGGGCTGTAGAAATTTTTCAATGTGTCTGAGTTTATTTCTCCGAGTCCAAATGTACCAGGCCAATACTGCGAACAACTCCAGATTTTTGGGTTGCCTTCCTATCAGACTGACCAGGTCTGTGAAGGTGCTGGTGCCAAGATAATCTCGACGAGTTCCATCAAACATCGGGCTCCAGATTTCATGGACTTTCTCACAACCCCAAAGAGCATGCAGGGTATCTTCTTGAGCTTGACCACATTGCGAGCATATAGAAACATCTAGACTTTTCCTACGTTGTAGATTCACTAGGGTTGGCAGCGCCTCAGAACAAGCATGCCAGACAATTTTTTTAATCCTGTTTGGGATTCTAAGCTTCCACAACCGAGTCTAGAAATTTCTTGAGTCAATAACAAATGAGGTTGAAGCTCTGTCTCTATTATCCTTTTCACAAAGTAGCTAATATCCTGTTTTTACTGAGTATGTCCCTTCCTTTTTTCTCGGCCAAATCAGGCAGTCATCTTGGCTTGTCCGGCAAAGTGGTATGGCTTTAATCTTCTGAGCTTTGAAAGGTATGAAAAACTCATCAATTTTGGAATTGTGCCAGCGACCCGTATTAAGATCAAACAAGAAAGAAACAGATTTGTTAGCAAGAAAATTGTTCCTAGGGGCTATATTCCTGTTGGGGATTTCCCCGGAATCCAATTTTCATTATAGATATGGACTGATCTTCCATCCCCAATTCTCCAGATCATACCATCGGCTATCACTGATCTTGCCTTAAGAATACTTTGCCATGCATAAGATCCTGTTAAGACCCTGGCCTCAAAGATCGAACCAGCAGGAAAGAATTTCGCCTTGAAGACTTGGTAAAACAAAGAGGATTTGTCATGAACAAGTCTCCACACTTATTTTGCTAGCATTGTGTCACGACCCAAATCCATGGAACATGAATTTAGATACATGACTAACTTGCTAACCTTATCTAGTTCAATAAGCATAATTTATTTAAACATAGTTCAGTAAAACTCCAAATAAACAATGCTACTGATAAATCTCTTACAATAACTAAAATCCACAATTTATAATAATCTCCAAAATATTGTGAAGTCTAAGCGGAATAAAATAATACTAATAACTAATAATATTTTCAAAACTCCACAAATTGAAAATAATCTCCACTATATAAAACGTGAATTACAAAACAAAGGTAACTAAAATTCTATGAGTCTTCAAGTAACACTGAAGTCATCTACAACTTCCACACTCTACCTTGCACCTCACAAAGCGATCCAAGGGTTCTATATTCCCAACTACACTTTAATCTGAAAATAGTAATTGATGGGGTGAACTACACATCTAGTAAGTAATTATACAGAATACACAATGGAATAGAGTCAAGCAAAGCACGAGTTTGATTTCACAATTTCACTCAAAATATCCAATATAGTTTTCCAAACATTTAAAGAATCATTTAATACACATATAATAAAATCTTAAAGTCTTTCGAAAACACATACAAATAATTGATTAGAGCACAGTGTCACATATACACATCACATATTCTCACATACAATCCTGTGAGCGGATTTACATATATATCTGATCAATTCTAAAAACACTCATTTTGAGTCACATATCACAAAAATAAAGTTTATACAACATCTAATAATTTGCTTGATATTAACGATTGTTCCAAATACAGAGGCATATCAAAGATCACAATATCGAATAAAACATAAATCAAAAGATGCTTGACTCTTTTAGGGAACGAATAGGAACTGGAGAGTTTATATAAATATTTTTACAATTCTTGAGTAAGTTTGAAAATCCAATTTACTAAAAGAAACGTCTTAAATACCGTTTGAAAAACAAGAATATGACTTCAAAATCACTTGATTTGAAACAATTTAAAGAACAAGAATCTTTTTAGAAAACTTACTTTGAAACTCAATTATTTTCGAAAAATAGTTTAGTTTAAAAATCATCTTTTAAATGGGATTTGGACATTCAAAACGTTATTTAAAATTTGAAATTTCTCTTAAAACATTATTTAAAAGCTAATTAAAATTTCTCTTTCAATAGTGTAAAAATGATAAACTTTTAAAACGTAAGCTAAAAAAAAAATATAACTTTTGAAAACCTTTAACTTCTAAGAACCTGAAGAATAAAATTTGTGCATATTATGCATAATTACTTACAGCACTTGAATCACTCTGAAAGTCCAGCTGAAACACCCTCCAAATAGTCTCAAAATACTCTTAAATAGGACCTATAATCAATCATGAAAATTACTTAATATCCTCCACAAAATATAAAGCTTATAGAACTATACAAATGGACTCACTAGGATTATACTTTGCTGAACTAATAACACTTTTAACACTAAATTAAAGTTTCTCTAACCAATGGTGCTCTAACCAATAATATTCCCTTACATTAATCAAAACTCATATTGTCATGAGGAAGGCAGTAGTCAAAAATATCATTGACCTAAGATTTAATATAAAACCCCAAAAAGTTCATCCATCCTAACATATATAATCACAAAAACAACGTGGCAAAACTAAAAGGACCCTATATATACAAATCCAATAGAAGACCTGATGGCAATGAAAACAATGGCCGAATCTTTAACTTATTATATACCTATAATATATATATATATATATATATATATATATATATCCAAAACGGAGGAATAATTAGGCTTAGGGATTGATCCTAAAGTGGTAAGGCGGTTAGCAATGTCTCCTGGGGAGATAGGTTCTCGTTTAACAATTTGGTCGTGTGTGGCCGTAGGACCTTTATCCTTGGATCCTCTACTTGCCATTGCGGCACTGCAAGAATTCACGGGTAAGAAAATCAGGAATAGAATTTTGAGAACCTTTAATATATTCAATATCAAAATCAAAAACACTTAAAATAGCTTGCCATCTTGCAAAAATATGTTTGGAAGCAATATTCTCAACATCTTTTTCAATAACATATTTAGCACTTTTACAATCAATTCTTAATAAAAATTTTTGGTTTAACAAATCACTTTGAAATTTTGAAATGCATAGTACTATAGATAAAATTTCTTTCTTTATAGTGCTATAGTTTAACTGTGCCGCATTCCAGACACCAGAGTAGAAGCGAACAATTTGCTCAGAAGAATCAGGTGAAACTTTTTGTTTTAGAATGCCCCATAACCAATGTACGAGGCATCGGTTTCAATAATTTTGAAGGCATTAACGGTTGGGATACCAAGACAGGGCAAAGTTTTAACATGGGATTTGATCTGTTTAACAAGAGAAGTATGAATATCAGACCAAGGAGGAGGATTACTTTGTAACCGATCAAAAAGTGGTTTGCATTGTTTTCTCAGATTCTTGTAAAAATCAGCAACATAATTTAAGGATCCAAGAAACCTTTGAAGTTGAGTTTTGTCAATAATTTCATCAGGAAATTTATCAGCAAATTGAATGGCTCGATCAATAGGACGGATCTGTCCTTCGAAAATATCATATTCGAGAAATCTGACTTTGGTTTGAAACAGTTTGATTTTCTTAGCAGAGACAACAAGACAATTTCTTTTGATAGTGTCCAGAAACAAGTACAAATGTTTCCAATGTTCACTAATGGATTTGGAGAAGATCAAAACATCATCAATGTAGACAATAGTGAAATGGCTGAAAGAATTGAAAATATCATTCATAATGTTTTGGAATTCACTAGGAGCATTTTTTAGACCAAATGGCATAACATTCCACTCATAGTGACCAAAAGGTGTGGTAAAAGCAGTTTTATACCTATCCTTCTCGCTAATCTGAACTTGCCAAAATCCAGATTTCATATCAAATTTGGAAAATATGACAACATCACTTAGCCTATGAACAAGATCATTTTTATTGGGGATAGGGTACCTGATCCACTCTAAGACTTTGTTAAAAGGTTTGTAGTTAAACACAAGACGAGGGGTACCTCTCTCAAGCTCAGCATTTTTCTGAACATAGAAAGCAGCACAAGACCAAGGAGACTTGCTGTGTCTAATAAGTTTTTTCTTGAGAAAATCATTGATCTCACTTTTACAAAATTCAACAGTTTCAGCATTCATTTGAATAGGACGAGCTTTAGTAGGAATATTCTTCTCATTAAAATCTTTAGCATAAGGCAAGTTAACAATGTGTTTCTTTCTGTGCCAAAAAGCATTAGGAATTTCAGAACAAACATCACTCATTAATATTTTCTGAAAATTAACAATTTTGGATTGAGGTAGTTTATCAGAAAGTTGTTCAACAATTTTCTTGTACCTAACTTCTTGTTGAAGGAAGTTGAGGTGTTTGACTTTAGCATCGATCAAATTAAAAGTATTAGGGGTTTCATGCTTTGGACAAAATTTGAATTTTACTTTTTGTCCAAAGGGATCAGTAGTCATTCCATCATCCTCAGTAAGAAAAGGATACAAAGAATTAATAAAAGGTAAACCAAGAATCACTTTGTCAGTCATGTTTTCAACAAGCACAGAGGGAATTTTAAAGCAAACATTATCATGGCAAACATGAGCATTGTTTAATTCATACTTGATTTTCATTTTAGTTCCATTAGCAGAAACTAATCTTTCAGTAGATTTTTCAAAATATTTAGAAGGGATCAATCCTTCTTGAATACAATTAACATCGGCACTAGAATCAATCATAGCAACAACATCAAAAGCATAATCGTGGGCAACAATAATTTTGACTTTAGTGTACCATTTGGGCAGCATATGTTTAGCAAGAGACAATTGATTCTCAATCAAATTAATTAAGGTACGATCAGAAACATTACCAGAAGGAGAAGCTTGTTGATCGGATTCATCTCCGTCCTTTTGCTCATCATCATTAGATTGGTGTTTATCCATAGTTTTATCAATTTTTAAAATTAACAATTCTTGTTTAAGATGGTCATTATCATGTTTAATAGTTTTAACATCATTTTTAATTGAATTATTTCTTGTTTAACAGTTTTTATTTCATGTTGAAGATCGTTAACAGTTACCTCTTTTGATTTATTTTTATTAAATCTTTTCAGAGTCTCCTCAAAACTTATCGTAGAATTAGGTCTTTTAACCTTATCTTCTTTTGTTAAGTTTTTCAAAAACTTGTCAAGATAATCTTTCTGTAAATTAGGGTCTTCAATTTTACTTATCATTGTTAATAGTAGATCATCATTCTCTTTACTTTTGGTTAACATTTTAACAGATTTAATCACATTGCAACAACAATCTCTACAGCCAAGTTTAATATTAGGAGATTTAGAAACATCACTACGAGAGTGATAATCAGAATCAGATGAGGAGGAAAAATCCTCTTCGAAGGAATCTGTTGAAGCAGCAGATTCAAGAATCTGAAGTAGTTCATTTTGATTATCATTATCAATGTTTAACATGTTTAACTTCTTTTTCAATTTACCAGGTTGTTGGTTACAGTCTTTACTGAAATGGCCAAATTTGCCACAGTTAAAGCATTTACCTTTACCTGATCTCTGTTTATCATGTTTTCGAAAAGCAGTTTTGTTTTTAGCATAAAAATCATTGGGTTTAACAAAGTGGAGAAGGGCAGGAAATTTGGCATTATGAGCATTTACCTTAAAACCTTGCTTCCAAAAATTGAAACAATCAACAAGACGTTTGGGGAAGATCTCAATATCAGAACCAAATTGATTCCACCAACGGATGAACCAAAGAGGCAAATCAGCATTGTTGTCAAACTCTTTATCAAAGTTAATAAACCATGAATGAGTCATTGTCTCATTTACGTGATGCTAAGATCCAAGTCCCTAAAATGATTCAATGGCAAGATATTACTCTTCCCAAAGAATGGACTTTGGAATAAGTAGCACCACCTGTTAAACCTGTTTTTGATGAACTTGATCTTACTAAAATTGCACAATATACTGATGGAACTGTTAAAATATTTTTTGATGATACCAAATGTTTTCCTACTCACAAACCTTTAAGAATCAATGAAGGAAGAAAGTCCTTTGTTGGATCTGAAAGTGTTGTTAAAAGAAATGCTGATGTTGACGAATTTTTGAAAAAGAATTTTGAACCACTTGATTTAAGGCTAAAAGGAGTTGCTAACAACAATTCCCAGGTTAGCACTACTTATTATTCAACTAAACCTGAATTTCTCCCAAAATATGATCAAGAAGAAGAAGAAGATGCAAAATCTGAGGCTCTTTCTGTTGTGCTTCCGCCTTCTGCGCTGTCGTCCTTCCCCCTTTATGGTATCAGAGCCATTCTTTCCTTGGCTGATAGTGTTGTTGTGTCTTTCATATTCTGTCCGTGTCTACTTGACCTTGTGATACTTCGTTGTTGTGTTGGTCTCACCGTCGTTGGCGCCACCGCCATTGTAAAAAGTCCCAGATCCGAACAGTAAGGCCCGTGAAGCCAAGAAAGCGTGAGAGGAATAGGGTTGATGACCGGTATGTGTTACGAAATGCAACGGTTGTGAGAAAAACATGATAATTGAGTGTTATAACTAAGATAGATATTGATAGGATGTGGAGATCCGACTCCTCTGTTAGCTCTAGGACTGGTTGTCCTCCTGATATTGTGAATGAAGAAGACCTCACTGTTGGAGAAAGTGAGTACCCAGATTTTCGAAATTGGAATATTACTAAGGTTTCTACTAAATCTGTTTATGATCTTAATTGGACTGAAAAAAGTATTTTCTCTGAATATAGAGCTAGAACTGTTGAGCAAACCTTTTCTATTTCTAAAACTCATGAAAAATGTTGTTTATTTTCCAAGAAAAATATTAATGAGTTTTTGTCCAAGAAAAATCTTAAATATTTACACATTGGTTTGGTTCAAGTTGCTGTTAAACCTTTAACAAGAAAAGGAATTGATGCTTCTGTGCTTATGTGTTTACGTAATGCTAGATTTAAGAAATTTAATGACAGCATTCTTGGCATGATTATTGCTTCTTTGTATGATGGTCCTGTTTACTTTGATTGTTATCTTGATCTTGCTCTTGCTTTTGATGATCCTAATATTATTAAAGCTTTAACTTTGAATATATTAACATCTGGTTATGATATGGATGATGGTAGTAGGCCTTTTACTCTTATTTACCGAATTTTTTATAGATTGCTTGATTCCCAGCTAACTCCTCGGTTTAGAGGACGTGATCCTGCTGGAAAAACTATGTTGATTTAATGTTCCACTCCTGATGCTAAGATCAAAGTCCCTAAAATGATTCAATGGCAAGATATTACTCTTCCCAAAGAATGGACTTTGGAACAAGTAGCACCACCTGTTAAACATGTTTTTGATGAACTTGATCTTACTAAAATTGCACAATATACTGATGGAGCTGTTAAAATATTTTTTGATGATACCAAATGTTTTCCTACTCACAAACCTTTAAGAATCAATGAAGGAAGAAAGTCCTTTGTTGGATCTGAAAGTGTTGTTAAAAGAAATGCTGATGTTGACGAATTTTTGAAAAAGAATTTTGAACCACTTGATTTAAGGCTAAAAGGAGTTGCTAGCAACAATTTCCAGGTTAGCAATACTTATTATTCAACTAAACCCGAATTTCTTCCAAAATATGATCAAGAATAAGAAGAAGATGCAAAATCTGATGCTCCTTCCGGATTTGATTTTCCACCTATTGAAACTCCTCCTCCTTTTAAACATCTGCGTGTTATAAATTTGATGGATATGGATTTTGAAACTCCTGCTTTTCAAATTGATATGGTTGCTTTAAGTAATGAATTCTTTTCTAAAGCAAATCGTGATAAAAGAAAGTATTACCAAAGTACTTTTGCTTAGTCTGAAAAAGACAAAATCAAAAGGAAATGGAGAGAAAAAATGAATTTGTTAAAACAACATATTTTGTTTTTTGATTATCTTGAGAATTATTATGTTTCAAGAAATGAGGTTCATACCAATTACTTGAACGTAATAAAAAAATCTGCTTTTGTTAAACATGATAAAACTATTGTTAAATCCAGTCATCCACCCCTGGAAACTGTTTTGATTACTTGCAAAAATGATAAAGAAAGCACTGAGGTGAAAGCCTCCTCTTTCAAAATTGCTGATGATAAAACTCCTGTTTTTGCCATTATTGAATAAAACAATTTCACTAATGAATCTTTGCATATTATTGGTCAACAGCTTGACCGTATTGAAGAAAAAATTGATGAAAAACCTGCTGTTTCAAAACCTGAGAAACCTTTGATTGATTTACCCAGTCAAAGAAAAACTATTGATTTTAAAACTTCTCAGAGTAAGACTTTTGATTTAGTTAATTCCCAAGGATCAACTGTTGAAAAAATTGAAAAAATGCTTGCTGATTTAAAAGTCAATATCGAGCAAACTTCTACTTCTAGAAGCTCTGCTTGTGCTATTTCAAGAAATGAGAAAGAAATTGTTTCTGATGACGACACAAATTCTGACTCATTATCTTCAAAATCTTCTAAAAATGCTTTTGATGATGGTATAAGTTTACCAGAAATTAAAAAATTTGTTGGAAAACTCAATCCCACGTCTTTTACAAAAAATTGGTATTCTAAACCCACTCCTCCTGATTTACAGTTTGAAGAAAGACCTTCTCAAACTCAATTTTCTGTTTCTGCTGATAAACTTTATGAATGGAATATTGATGGCTTGTCTAAACAAGAAATTATTAACAAAATGGCTCACATGTCTATGGTTGGCATTGCATACATAAACAATCATGACAATCTTGATCATCCTGATATTGTTGATTTGCTTGCTTCTGGTTTTACTGGTTCCCTTCGAGGCTGGTGGGATTCACATCTCACAGAAGAATCCAGAGAATCTATTAAAAATGCTATTAAAAGAGATACTGATGGTATGCCTATTTTTGATGAAAATATTAATCGTGGCGTTCCTGATGGTGTTAATACTTTGGTTTACACCATTCTTAAATATTTTGTTGGTACTCCATCCAATATTTCGTCTCGAATTTCTGATTATTTGAATAATTTGAGATGTCCTACTATGTCTGATTACAGATGGTACCAAGATGTATTTACTTCCAGAGTCATGCTCAGAAAGGACTCTACGAAGCCTTATTGGAAAGAGAGGTTTATTGACGGTCTCCCTCCTATCTTTGCTCATAAGGTAAAAAATGAATTAATTGGTAAAAATGATTCTATTGATTTTGATAATTTAACTTATGGTGATATTTTCAGCACTATTAAAAAACTTGGAATTAATATGTGCAATGATGAAAAATGGTTAAAACATCAGTTAAAAGATAACAAGAAAGCTACATATGAAATGGGTAATTTCTGTGAACAATATGGTTTATCTCCTATTGCCCATTCTAGGCAAAAAGGAAAAAGTAAACATGATAAGGTTTACAAAAGTTATTCCCATAAAAAGCATAAAAGATAAAGGGAGGGGGGGGGGAAGACGGCAGCGCAGAAGGCGGAACCACAACAGATAGCAGATATATAGAATAATTCAAAGTAAATGATAATTGAAAGTAAGGCGGTAAAACCAGCCAAGCAGTTGTATATCAAAATAATTCAAAGTATTGAAAACATAAGTGTTTATTGAATATACATCAAAATACTTACAGTAGTAGTAGTAGCAACAAGATTACAGTGATCAACAGGTTGGGTAAACAGTACAAGGCTTGAAAGCTAGTCCTGGTTCCTAGTTACAAGCTTTGTGTATCAGTGAGATATCTTGATCTAAGGAAGTCCTAGAGAGAGTTCTAAGGGAAATCCTAGAAAAGATTCTGAGTTTAACAATAAGGGACAACCCCCCTTATATAGGTGAATAAAGCAGTAAATAGTACAAATAGTGACATTTTACTATTCATATCAGGACTCGTGAGGGGCATTAGGAGCGCAATATCCGGAAGGAATCAAATCGGCTTTTGAGACCGAAAGTAGGTTGGCTGGTAGTGCCAAAAGTGGTCAACAATATAATCATGGTAGCTTCAGTAAATACTTTTACTCTTGAGTGAATGTTGTAACATCAGTAGCCTTTATGTAGGCCCAACAAATCAGGCTCCTAGGTCAGGAGTATTTTCATCATATTCTTCATCATGTGCAAACCAATCTTTTGGATAAGGTTGAGGATAAGGGTAGTAAGGGCTTTCGGTAACAGGGCTTTCAGCAATAGATCCTTCTTCTTCAGAATTTCTGTTCTCAGCCTCCTTCTCTTCTTCAATCTTTTTCTTGAGAAGGGCATATAAATCATCTTTACTTAAATTATCAATATCTGAGGCCTGTGAAGTAGAGGGAGCCTTGGAAGTAGACTGGGCACTAGAGATTAGATGCTTGGGAGGTGGTCTCCGGTAAACATTATCCAATATTTGTGAAACATATCCAAATTTGTCCCACCATTTAACATACCAATGTCTAGTAAGAATATCACCTTCTTTCAATAGGTGGTATCAGAGCCATTCTTTCCTTGGCTGATAGTGTTGTTGTGTCTTTCATATTCTGTCCGTGTCTACCTGACCTTGTGATACTTCATTGTTATGTTGGTCTCACCGTCGTTGGTGCCACCGCCATTGTAAAAAGTCCCAGATCCGAACAGTAAGGCCCGTGAAGCCAGGAGAGCGTGAGGGCGTGAGAGGAATAGGGTTGATGACCGGTATGTGTTGCGAAATGCAAAGGTTGTGAGAAAAACATGATAATTGAGTGTTATAACTAAGCTAGATATTGATAGGATGTGGAGATCTGACTCCTCTGTTAGCTCTAGGACTAGTTGTTCTCCTGATATTGTGAATGAAGAAGACCTCACTGTTGGAGAAAGTGAGTACCCAGATTTTAGAAAATGGAATATTCCTAAGGTTTCTACTAAATCTGTTTATGATCTTAATTGGACTGAAAAAAGTATTTTCTCTGAATATAGAGCTAGAACTGTTGAGCAAACCTTTTCTATTTCTAAAACTCATGAAAAATGTTGTTTATTTTCCAAGAAAAATATTAACGAGTTTTTTTCCAAGAAAAATCTTAAATATTTACATATATATATATATATATATATATATATATATATATATATATATATATATATATATATATATATATATATATATATATCCTAATGAAAACGAAACTGTGATGCTTTTGTTCATAGATACACAGCAGCAATATCTATCCGTAAAAATAGAGTTTTAGGACCAAAATCCAACTTCTGAGCAATCTAACATCACAACTGATTTCCAAGATAATCTTCTAAACTTTTAATTCTTTGTTTCTAATGGTAAGAAATCATACCTTGAAAAATCTGATTGCCTCTTCACTTGAATGTGCTCCAAACTCCAAGGGAAAAACATCTCTTATCCTCTTTGGTGATGAAACCTTCTTATTAAAACCCTAATATAATTTTTCCTCCACCTTATATTTAACGCATCAAAGATGTGGGCTTAGTGGGATAGTGGGCTGTAGTTTAAAACCCACTTAAACTTATCTCTTTAGTCTCCAAGAGGCCCATAAACATCTTCCTCTTTTATTTATTTATTTAATTATTTAAACTACCGCACTAAATTGTATGCATTAAAACTTTAATCTTCTCACCTATTTTGTAACACCACAAAATTGTCTACTCCCATCTCACTATGCACACACAAAAAGTACCTCAACTCTATATTAATAATGACGATGATGGTGATGATCATAAAATCAAATCAGGGTATTACACATTGCCTCATTAAAATTTTCCAAATCCTTGAAGCCCATTCCTCCAGCATTTTTTGGTTGACACAATAATTTCCAGCTCTTCCAATGAATTTTCCTCTACTCACCACATTGTCCCTACCAAAACTTCTAGATTAACATCTCTATCTCATGGCAGAGACCAATGGGGTGTTCGAAACAACTCATCGCAAAAGTTGGGATAGCTTTACACCATAGCTTTTAGTAAAATTTCTCTACTTGCTTGGGACAATAACTTTTCCTTCCAACCCTACAATTTATTCCAAAGTCGCTCCTTAATTTAGTTTAGGCTTGCTTTCTTATTTCTCCCCACTACTGCTGGTAAACCCAAGTATTTTTCATATTCTTTATTTCTGGAACCCCCAATAGATTCTATAGTTCCTCTTTTTGACCATTTGAGACATACTTACTAAAAAATAAGGTAGTCTTTTCTCTATTGAATTGTTACCCTAAAGCTTTTTCGTACAATGTTAACAATCCTTGAATAGTATTCAATTCATCCAAGTTTGCACAACAAAATAATAAGCTATCATCAGCAAAAAAAGAAAAAAAAAAAGAGAAATGAGAGGACCATTCTTACAAAGAGAGAAGCATCTAATTTTATCGTCTTCTGCTACCTTCTAAAGCATCCTATTGAGGCATTCGAAACAAAGCAAAAAAAGATACAAAGAAAGAGGATTCCCTTGTCTGATCCCATGAGATGGTTTATTGTCCCTTTTTGGCTCCCCATTAACTAATATTGAGTATGACACTGAACTAATCCATTCAAAAATAACAATCCTTGAATAGCATTCAATTCATCCAACTTTGCACAACAAAATAATAAGCTATCATCAGCAAAAAATAAATAAGAAATGCGAGGACCATTCTTATAAATTCTGCTACCTTCTGAAGCATCCTGTTGAGGCCTTCGGAACAAAGCAAAAAAAGATACAAAGAAAGAGGATCCCTTTGTCTAATCCCACGATATGGTTTATTGTCCCCTTTTGGCTCCCCATTAACTAATATTGAGTATGACACTGAACTAATCCATTAAAAAATAAGCGATATCCACTTGAGCCCACAACGAAACATAATAAAAAATTAAGTCACGAACTGGCGTGTGTAGACACCGCATTTTGCACCACTTACAACTCGGGCCCTCGTTCCCCAATGATGCTGAAATTCTAAGCCCCAAAGTTGGTTCAGGGCCTAATAAGATTCTAAATTGACTTGAGAAATGTTAAAATGGAAAATATGACTTTTATGAGCAAATGAATCTATTTTTAGGAAAACAAAGGCAACCCTCAGCCTATGTACATAGGCAAAGACCTACATACGCAGGTCTGATGCATGCGTACGCAGGCACAGACCTATGCACGCAACTAGAGTTTTAAAAACCTATGAAAGACAAGTTTTTTGCATTAAAGACTGAGGTTTGGAATGAATCCCACATCGTCTGGTAGCCGTTTCAAACCCCCATTTTTCAACTATACAAAGCCTTACATGGTACATTTAAAAAACGCACATAGAAAATCCTAAGGGAAAACCTAAGATTCGCTAGAAATAGTGAATCAAAGATGGAGTTTTTCACAAAACATCCTCAAGTCAATTTTCTTTTGATTAGGACCTTTTATGGTCTCGATCTTTTGAGTTTAAGATTACTAATCACTTTTGTATTTGATTGTGAATAGATTGATTGAGAGAAGTGGTCTTTTTGTTTGAGGTATCAAGTTCTAAACTTTTTCTTTTCATTTCTTCTTTTTGATGATGTTTTAATCTATTTTCTTGCTTTGTTCATATGTTAATATGTTTGTTTAGTTTAGGTTATGTTGTTTTCTATTTTAAAGCATGTTAGGTTGTTAGATTTGTAGTTTTAAAGTTCTGCTCTGTTCTGTGTTCTTGTTTTCTGGGTTAGGGTTCTTCAGGGCGTGTCTACGTGTGCCTGCTTCCTGCATGCGTACGCAGGCTCGTACTATGCGTACACATACAACTAGCCTGTGTATGCAAGCTTATGTATGCGTATGCATTCTCGTGCCCAGAAACTTTAATTTGAATTTTCTACTTCTGTTTCTTTATTTCTTTTACAAAATATGCCTCTATTTTGACCTTCTTGTATATTTTTGAGTCTTTGTTCCTCTGTTTAAATACTTGTTTGCCTTTAAAATGCTAGATTAGGTTTTTCTATTATGTTTTCTTTGTTTTACCATGAACATGCATATAACATGATCATGCATTGATGCCATGGGTGCTGTAATGCAGTGAGGTAAGTCATGCATTCACATGAACATGCATTTTAATGATGAGTATGTTTGTTTGATGCTTGATTTTATGTCTAGATGTTTAGGATATATTTGATGATTGATACCTTGTTGCCATGCCTACATTTCTGCCTTGATTTGTTTGCTGCCTTGGATGAGATGATTACCATGATAGATGTATGATTGAGTTTGTGATAGTATGAGAAGCATGATAGATGTATAATAGGGTTTGGGATGAAATGCCATGTTGTGTGCTTAGATGTATGCTAGCGTGTATGTGAGTATAGAAATATTGAATGTGCAGTTGATGAGATTAAGATGTAACATACAATGAGTGACAGCCGACTCACGGGTCGAGTGGTTTTGGGTGCCTAACACCTTCCCAAAATCATACCTAAACTTTGAACCCATACTCTGGTAGTAAGATTAGTCATTCCATGTAAGAGTGCTATATTAATGTTTCCTAGACCATAAAGCTAGGTGGCAACTCCTTTTGTTCACCCCGGTCCACTCAGCCAAGGCGTACTCCCCAAAAGGCGCACCCATTACTGCTCGTTATGCCAGCAACATGCTCTTATCGTATCGTTGTAGCATAACCAGATGCTTAACGAAACTCCATGGCTCACCATCAAGGATCTTTTCCACTTCCTGCTCATTATCAAAAGTAAAGAAAATAATGTGATCTCCCACATTACGAACTTTAAAACCATTGACTGACTTCCATATCAAACTAAAGGTCTTCACAATCACCTTAGTGTTTAAGGCACGCTTTGTCAAAAACTTCACAACAATGACAAAATCTAAACTACTTTTCTCCTTATTCAGATGTACCCTACCCCCTTCATGGTCATTAAGGGAAAGAGTACTCCAATGCTTTTTCAAACTCTCCATTACATAACAAGAATTGAGCTACACTATGTAAACACCACAAGGTAGTAAGAACACTCTTTGTTTCCCACAAACCCCCAAAAGAAATACCCCACAAGCCCTACAGATAACTGTGTTATTTGAGGAACTAAAAAAACCTTATCAAGAAGGTGTGATAATTCTACAGCCTAAGGGAAGTTTGGTGGAAGCCAGCTTCCTTAGTGTCAGAGAAACTCTTTCAAGTGATGTACATTTAACAAATTTGAATGGGTAGATTGTTACCAGTTATAATTTGTACTTGTTACTGAAATTATTAATGACGATGCAAAGAAAATCAGTTGGCTGAATGCTCCGGGCTTCAATGGGCTAGTGATTTCTTGGAAGGCCTGAAAAGAAAGAAAAACAAGATCAAAGGTGACCGGGGTGAACCAGCCAAGAACCCTTCGATGCTTAAGTTAGTTTTTTCTCTAGAACTCAAGAATTCCAATTTTAGGAGTAGTGGAAACTTACCTTCATTTGATGTGGATGAGTCCTTATATAGTGAGCTTTGGAGTGGTTACTTGTTTGGTAACTTCCTCAACGTGTGTAAAAATTAGAAGGTTTAGACTTAACTTTTACAACTGCTATAGAAGTTAGAATGTTCAACCTTATCCTCTACAATTACCCTTGGAAGTTAAGAATTGAGTGGGAAGTTATAGCATTGAACTAGGATTTTACTTATACTTCGAAATAGTAGAACGTGGTCTGAATTATAAGTTTTTGTACATAAATCCATTCTAAAAATTTTCTAAGTGTTGAGAGGTCGTCCAGGTGCTTTCCTGATGGACGACCTTTATACCCACGGACGACCTCCTGATGATGGACGACCTTCTTATGTTGGGTTAACCTTTCTGGTCCTGGACGACACCATGGACAAATTGGAGATAGTTTAATTTTCAGTTCACCATCAGTTGCCCCCTTGTCCTAAAGTCGTCCAGAACACTGTAGTATTACTGTTGACTTTTGACACTCGTCATTATTTTAATGGTTAAAAGTTGTGCCACATGTTGTCATTACTCTGGTCGAATTTTTTTGTTCCAGATTATGCCACGTGTCATGATCTTATTGGTTGATTTGTCGCGTCGATTCAACTTTTCTAGGAAAATGCCATGTGTCATCTTTTGGTTGGTCCACATTGCTTCGCTGACCCCACCTATGGGCCCTATAAATATGTGCATTCTCTCTCTTACCCTTCACTTTTTTGATGATTTCCGTTCTACCATCTTATCCAAGAGCCTTATATAGTCCTTGTCTTCTAGTCTCGTTAGGTATCCCTTCATCCCTAGGTTTTCGTCTTATTCTTTTTTCCAATTATGTCTGCGTCTAGTAGTAGTTTAGAAAGAGAGATAGACGAGTATTAGGACGTGTCCTCTGGAAGTGGTGGTAGCAGTTATGAGAGTGGTAAGGGTAGTACAAGTAATAGTAGTGATAGTAGTTCCTCAGACAAGCATTATTTGTCTAGGGTCCCTGGTTCTCCTTTAAAGGAATTCCAAGAAATGCAATGTAGGATGGCTTCTGGGGCAGGGGCTAGCTCGTCCAGAAGGTCACCTAGTCCTCCTTAAGATGACAAGGAAGAAGAAAATATAATTTACAGTTGTGTCCCTGAGGTGGCGTCTACTCTGGACGCGCCCAAGTTAAAAACCCTTATAGGTAGATACCAAATTCCTATTGAATTTAGGCCTTGTCTACCTGAAGGAGGGGAATGGTGTTATTCCCCTTCCTCTGGTTTTGGTGTATCTACTTCTTATCTCCTAGCAGATCTTAGGTTCCCTTTAAACTCTTTTTGTAGAGGTCTCTTCCATAGGTTGGGTATTGGACCAAACCAGCTCAACCCTAATGGATGGAGGACGATAGTTGTCGTGCAAGTGTTATTGCGTGAGGCACTGGAAGGGAATCGTCCAATCATAGTGGACGAGTTCCTTTACTACTATAAGCCCTCAGAGATTAAACAATCTGTTGGTTTTTACCAGTTCTCGTCTAGGGGCCCTCAATTTAGTTTGATAAAGGGCTGTAGTTCTTTTGACAGGCTTTGGAAGAAAGAATTCTTTATTACTTCTAGAAATTGGGCTAGGGACCCAGTTGATGTAAATAGTGCCCCCTTCCCTCCTTTTACCAGCCTCTAGGTCGTCTTCGTCCTGAGGGCATGTCTTCCTTCCTTCCTTTCATTTATTTTCTCTAACTTTTTTACTCGTCTAACCTTCTTTTGTATTGGTGTAGCTGTTACTTGTCCATGCTTGGACAGTTTTTTTTTGGAGTGTATTAACAAAGTACTTGCCTTCCCTAAGAGATCCTTCCACAGCTTAGTAACTCTCAGTCGTCTAGCTACTTGGGGACTTGGTCCTGAGCCTACTACAGAGAACCTTGCACATGAGGAGACCACTCATCGAAGTAAGTATCGTCCATCCACTTTTTTATTTTATTTTTAAACTAACTCTATCTTCCTTTCCATAGGGTTGGCCATCATGAAGGAAAACAAGGAGAAAGCTGTTACCAGTGATGAAGAGGATGTCCAGGTTCAGGACGATGCTACCCCTTCTGTCGTCTAGAAGCCTGTCATCCAGGTTGGGAAGAGGAAGGGAATATCCAGCTCTGTGGACCTTAGTGACCTCCCAAGTCGTCAAGGTCCCAAGATGCAAAAGTATAGCAAGACTACTCTTCCCAAGGTTCCAAAATTCACTCTTCCGATGGTAGACTTGGACGACCTTGCAGTGAACGTGGTGCCCGTCCAGGCCATTCCAACCGTCCAGCCTAAAAACCTTCCTCCTCCTGCAGCTAAAGCTCCTTACAGGGCTCATCCTTCAAAGCAAACCAATCGTCCTCCCAACTTGGTGTTGGACGAAGGTTATGCTTGGAGGACATTCAAAGGAATCATCACTAACAATAAGGTGAAGTCATATTATAATATGTCAGAGAGGGACTTTAAGTGTTCTGCCATCCAGGACCTTTTCAAGGTATATAGCTCTCATTATCTTTGTTTTATTTTCTAAAAATTTTAAAGAAAATTTCTAACTTTCCTTCGTCCATCTTTAAGCTATGTCAAAGTTTTACACTGCGTCCACCCAAGCTAAGGAGTTATGTGATGAGGCTAAGACTGCCAAGGAGAAGAACATAGAGCTGAAAAATGAAGTTCTTCTGAAGAAAAGGGAGGTGATCAGGTTGACCGAGGATCTCACTCGTCTATAGGGAATTGAGACAAAATTGAAAAATGAGATAAAAGAGCTCAAAGTAGACTCTATTGAGAAGGGGACTCGCATTACTCATCTTGAGGGGAAGGTCATAGGGCTTACCTTGTCCATAGAGAAGGCTTAGAAAGAAGCCATTGCAACTTTTATGAGGTCAGACGAGTTCAAGAATCATCTAGATCGTTATTATGCTGCTGGCTTTGAGGACTTCCGTGCTGATGCCAAGGAGACCTACCCTGAAATGCACTTTGACTCCTTCAAAATCCCAACTGCTACAAAGAGTTCCCTGCTTCCGACGAGTTCCAAGAACGTCAACGTAATGGACGATGCTTCAACTGAAATAGCCCAAGACGCCACTAGGGGTGTCCACGGATTGGGCCGGGTCGGTTTTCGACCCTGCCCGAACCCGACCTGTAGGCGTCGGGTGGACAGAAGAATGACCCGAAACCGATCGCCAGCGTCTATCAGTCGGATCGGTTTTGGGTTCGGGTGGAGATCGGGTTGTCGCCGGAGCTGCAAAATCATCGTCGAAGCTGCAAAATCATCATCGAAATCTGAAATCATCGCCTGAAAGTGAAAAAACTCACCAGATCTGCATCAAAATCTCCGAAATTTGCACCAAAATCGCTGAAACTTGCTAGGAATGGACGAATCTGGCTAAATCTCACCAAATATGGTCGAGAACTCGCTGGATCTCCTCGGATTTTAGCGTGATTTCACTGGAGTTGTATATTTCCTTCGTCGAGTCGGGTGGCTCGGGTTTTGGAGAAGAAAATCTACCACTCGGCCCGCCGGCGTTGGGCCTTGGGTGCGGAAACCTGAAACCGACTGACGGGAGCGTCGGTTCGGGTTAAACTCGGGTGGAGATCGGGCGGGTTGGTCGGTCCAGCAGGTCAAGGTCGGGTCTGGACACCCCTAGACGCCATTGCTGCCAGCAAAGACGACCCAAAGTCTGGGGGTGATGCCCCTAGTGGTTTATCCCAGTAAATTTATTTTTCCTTTAGAAAAATTTTATTATTTTAGTTCATTGGAAGTGCCCGTTGTTTTGGGCTTTTATTTTCAAATTTTATACAAGTACAATCTATTTGTCCAAGTTTATGGACGTGCAACAGATATAATGGCCTTCATTGGCCTTGAACAATATAAGGTTTTTTAGACGTTGGTTGTCTACCCTTTTTTTATACTTTATGAATGAATATCTATTTCAATTTTTATTTTTCATTTAGTGTTGAACATGTTATATGCTTCATGTATGAACGAATTTTGTTTACATCGTCATGTCATTTCTATGGTTCTAAGTGTAGTCCGTCCACTTATGAGGACATTTTATCTCGTCCTGACTATATGAACGAATTTTCTTTATTTACATCGTCCATGTTAAAATAATTTTTTCATGCTCAATACTTTTTCCATTCTTTACATTTCACAAGTATAACTCGTCTATGAATGGTATTTCATTTACTAGCTTTATTCATCCATAGATTTGACTTATAGCTTGCATTATCCTCATCCATAGTTTGGACGGTCCTTTACTCGTCTTTGGTTCGTTTCCAGCATTTATTCGTCCAAAGATTGAACTGTTTGGTTGGTCAAATTCATCCATGGATTTTGAAATAGTTTTACGTGCACATTTTTCCTCGTCCATTAATTAGACGAATATACCTTTGGTTTTACCTCGTCCAGTGATTAGACGAATATACCTTAGATTTATTTTTCTTTGCTTTATACTTATTTTAAGGAAAGCTTATAGACGTTACATCCCTGTGTCTAGAGATTTCACTCATCTTGAGCCTTTAGCCTTCTTGTGGATTAGTTTAAATGAAATCACAAAAATTAGAAATTCATACAACATTATATACATTGGGAATTACATAACATAAATATCGTCCACAAGCATGGCACATGCTTAGAAACTTGTGCCTTAGGGAATTAAAAATACTTATATACAAATAGATAGACTAAGTACATGACTTTGTCCATCACAAATTCGTCCATAGATAGCGCAAAAGTTGGAAACTAATGCACTTTTAGGGAATTGAAATATTTAAAAACATGCAGTAGTAGTAATAAACATAAATAAATATGAGGAAAACAACACATAACTTCTACTTCATCCACGATACTCGTCCATGGTGATGCTCATCCAGGATGACCCTTCATTAATAGTATCTTCTTAGATGCTCAACATTCTAAGGGTGCTCTAACTTCCGTCCATCTAGGGCTTCCAAGTAGAATGATCCCTGCCTTTTACAGTTGATAACCCTATAAGGTCCTTCCTAATTAGGCCATAGCTTTCCGTGGGCCGGGTTTCCGGTTGCTAGAGAGACCCTTTTTAGGACGAGATCCCCAATGTTGAAACGTCTGGGTTTTACCATTGCATCGTATTGTCTAGCCATGCAATTTTTATACCTTACTGTTCTGTGCTCCACATCCATCCTTACCTCATCTATTAGATCGAGGTTAAGATAAAGTTGATCTTCATTCTCTTTGTCCTGATATTTCATCACCTTATGGTTGGCCATGTGCACTTCTGCAGGTATGACTGCTTCGCTTCCATAGGCTAGTTTGAAAGGAGTTTTCCCTATAGGGCCCATAGAACACCTGGTAGCTCGTCTAGCTGTACTCCCTTTGCCCCCTCAAGTCGAGTCTTGATGATCTTCAATAAGGATCAGTTTGCTACTTCTGCTTGTCCATTTGCTTGTGGGTGGGCGGATGAGGAGTAATGATTTTTTATTCCAAACTGCTCACAAAAATCTTTGAAGGGTGTGTTATCAAACTGTCATCCATTGTTTGATACTAGTACTCTAGGTACTCCAAACCTGTATACAATGCTCTTTCAGACGAAGTTCTTGACGTTCTGCTGTGTGATCTTTGCTAAGGGTTCAGCTTCCACTCAATTAGTGAAGTAATCAATCCCTACTAGTAAAAATTTCATCTGCCTGGTTCCAATTGGAAAGGGACCCAAATATCTAATTCCCATTGCGCAAAGGGCCATGGGACCATCATCGGGGTAAGGTACTCTGACGATTGTCTAGGGACGTTACTGAAGCGTTGGCATTGATCACACACCTTCACATAAGCCTTAGCATCTGTTTGAATGGTCGGCTAATAATAACCTGCGCGAACGACTTGTGGACGAGTGCTCTAGCTCCTGAATGGTTGCCACATGCTCCTTCATGAACTTCTATTAATACGTAATTTGCCTCATCTGGAGCTAAAAACCTTAGGTAAGGCTAAGAGAAGCCTCTTTTGTATAGCACCTCATCCATAAGGACGTACTTAGTTGATCTGATCCTTAGCTTTCTTACCTCGTCTCTTTCTTCTGGAAGCCTTCCATCTTTTAGGTAAGTGACTATTGGGGTTATCCAATTTTCTTCACCTTCTATCTACTGTACCTTTGGAAGATCTATGCTAGGCATGGATTGGACTTCATCAAACTCATCCACCGATCCATCTGCTGATGCTTCCTTCGCTAAGGCATCCGCTTCCATGTTATCTTCACTTGAGATTTGAATGAAACTAGCTTCTTTAAATTTCTTAACAAGGTGTCTCACCCTATTGAGATATTTCTTCATCCGTTCTTCTTTAGCTTCACATGTCCCATTCACTTAACCTATGACCAACTGAGAGTCTCCTTGGAAGACTATTGACTCTGCCTTTAAAGACTTAGCCACTTCTAGCCCTTTGAGGATGGCTTCATACTCAACTTCATTGTTGGTTGTTTAATACTGTAGACGAACCTTATACTTTAACTTATCTCCTTCTGGGGACTGCAACACAACTCATATTCCTCCTGCATATAGTGTAGACAACCCATGCCTTAACCTCTTCCACCCTGTCTAAATCACCATGACTTGGAGTGAATTCTGCAATGAAATCTGCTAGAGCTTAAGCCTTTATTGCATTCTTTGGTTGGTACCTGATGTCAAATTCACTAAACTCAATGGCCTATTGAATCAGTCGTCTTGTGGCTTCCAATTTGTTTATTGCCTTTTTGAGCGAATGATTTGTCATGACATTGATAACATGAGTCTGGAAGTAATGCCTCAGCTTCCTGGAAGCCGTTATTAATGCAAAAGCCAACTTTTCAATCATCGGATATCGTCTTGCTGCTCCCTTTAGTGCTTGGCTTGTATAATACACAGGCTTCTGCACCTTCCATCCTTCCTTAATTAATGTTGAACTTACCACATGTGGGGACACTGCTAAGTATAAATATAACTCTTCACCTGGTATGGATGGACTTAGCAGGGGAGCCGTGGTAAGATAGACTTTAAGATATTGGAAGGCCTTTTGGCACTCGTCCGTCCATTCGAATGCCTTCCTAAGAATTTTGAAAAAAGGCAAACTTTTCACCAGCATATCGTCCACATAAATTTCTACATTCCGTCCTATCTGTGGACGGAATATGTGATTGACTAACCTCTAATAAGTTGTCCCTGCATTCTTCAAACCAAATGGCATCACCTTATAACAAAATAAACCTTGACTGGTAATGAAGGATGTCTTCTCTTGATCTGCCTCGTCCATCATTATCTGATTGTACCCTGAAAAGGCGTCCATGAAGCTTAGCAACTGATGACCTGCTGTTGAATCTACCAACTGATCAATGCATGGCAAAGGATAACTATCCTTGGGGCAAGGCGTGTTCAAATTAGTGAAGTCTACATACATCCTCCACTTGCCATTTGCCTTCTTAACCATCACCACGTTAGCTAACCAATCTGGGTAATAGACTTTCAGAATAAATTTCACTCTAGTTAACTTCTGAACCTCTTCCTTGATAGCATTGTCTCGCTCAGGAGCAAAGACCCTCTTCTTCTGACGAACAGGCTTGGAAGATGGGTGCACATTCAATCGATGAGTAATAACACTTGGGTTAATTTCTGGCATGTCTTCATGACTCCATGCAAAAACGTCGATACGCTTCCTTAAGAACTAGACGAGGCCTTGCTTCATCTTCTCCTCCCTACTTGTTCCAATTCAAGTAAACTTCTCGGGATTACCTTCTTCCAAAGGGATGTCTTCCAGTACTTCGGTGGGCTTTGCAACAACCCTTCTCTCCTCTATGCTCATTGTCTACACATGTTCATTCATAGCCAACGTGGCTAGGTAGCATTCTATAGTGGCTAACTGATCTCCTTGTACTTGCCTTATCCCATAATCTATTGGGAATTTGACAAATAGGTGGTAAGTAGATGTTACTGTCTTCCAACTATTTAAAGTCAGTCTTCCAATGATGGCGTTATAAGAAGACGAACAGTCCACAATGAGAAAATTTACTTTCTTGGCTATCCATTGTGGATATGCTCCCATTACAACAGGTAGTGTAATAGTGCTCACAGGTTGCACTTTTATTCCTCCAAATCCTATCAAGGGCGAATTTACTGGATGAAGTTGATCTCGTCTAATCCTCATTTGTTGGAAGGCGGGGTAATATAAGATGTCTATCGAACTCCTATTATCTACCAACACCCTTCTAGTCGTATAATCCGTAATGAGCAAAGTGATGACGATCGCATCGTCATGTGGGTGATGGATCCTTCCAGCGTCCTCGTCTGTGAATGTAATGGCTTGCTTGTCTGCCCCCCTCGTCCTTGGTGGTCGTCCAGAGAGTTGGACGTTCTGTACCACCTTCAAGTATGTCTTCCTTGACTTGGAAGACTGCCTTGTTGAAGTTCCTCTTATAATAACTCTTATTTCTCCAAGTGGGGACTGTGATGGCTCTTCTACCTTTCCTTTCAACTTCTTGTCTTTATGATCTCATCCAAGCGAAAGATAGTAGAGCTAAATTTTGCAAACCAGGCTCGAGGAGCTTGTTTAAGACCATACAATGCTCGTCGAAGGCGGCAAACCTTGTTGGAGTCAATGGAGAGACCTAGAGGAGGTTGCATGTAAACTTCTTCACTCAAGTCCCCATTAAGGAATGCATTTTTAACATCCATCTGAAAAAGATCCCATTTTCTAGCAGCAGCAACGGCCAGGAGGGCACGAACAGATGAGATGCGAGCAACTAGAGCAAAGGTCTCTTCATAATCAATCCCATACTCCTGTGTAAAACCTTTTGCAACAAGACGAGCCTTATAGCGCTCAATGGACCCATCTGAGCGAGTCTTAATCTTGTAGATCCACTTGCAACCAACTACAGACTGTCTAGGAGGGAGAGTAACTAAGTCCCAAGTATGATTTTTGGTTAATGCATCAAGTTCCTCTTTCATTACAATCTACCATAAAGGGTCAGTGGAGGCCTCACGATAGGTTTGAGGCTCATGGAGTGTAGCAAGTGCAGTGTAACAATGATAATCAAGTAAATGTATAGGAATGGATCTTACCCGGGTTGAGTGACGAGGTGGAATGTCTTGTGGAGGTGGAAGGTCTTGTGGAGGATCTTCAGGCGGAGCAGGAGCGGGGGACCCAGGCTCAAGTTGGGGTAGCTCGTCATCAATCTGCTCATCTTCGACCTGTCTAGAAGAGACATTAAAAGGATCTGGTGTTTGAATAGAGAAGTTGAAAGAAGGATCAAGAGGATTTGAAGAAGGAACATAAGACTCCTCTGGAAAGACTTCAAGTACAGATGAGGTAGTGAGGGAAGAACAAAAATGAGAGAGTTCAACAAACAAGCGGTGTTCCCAGAAGACAACATTACGAGAAACACCAAGGCGATGAGAGATAGGATCATAACATCGATACCCTTTTTGTGTTTCGCCATAACCAAGGAAATAGCAAAGTCTAGATCGAGGCTCAAGTTTGTTGTGTTCATGAGGCTGAAGAAGAACGAAACAAGCAGATCCAAAAGAGCGAAGGTGATGATAGTCAGGGGGTGACCCAAAGAGGCGCTCATACGAAGTTTGATTATGGATGACAGTGCTTGAAATGCGGTTGATGGTGTGAACAGCATGAAGAGCAGCTTCACCCCAGAATGGAGGAAGAACCTTGGTTGAAAGAAGAAGAGTACGAACAGTGTCAAGAATATGACGAAGTTTTCGTTCAGCTTGACCATTTTGTTGAGAGGTACCTGGACAAGTTAGATGATGTACAGTGCCATAGGAGTGTAACAGAGCTTGAAAAGCATATTGAGTGTATTCAAGAGCATTATCAGAACGAAAAATTTTGATTCTTTTGGAGAATTGGGTTTCAACCATTTTTGCAAAGTTACCGTATATTGGCAAAATTTCAGAACGAAATTTCATAGGGAATATCCAACTGTAACGAGAATAATCATCGATAAAAACAACAAAATATCAAGATCCACCAATACTAGCAACAGGAGAAGGTCCCCAAACATCAGAATGAATTAACTCAAAAATGCTATTAGAAATAGAATCACTATTATTAAAAGGTAAAGCTGGCTGTTTTCCTAAACGGCATGAAGTACAATCAAAATTGTCTTTGGACACGAGAACCCTAACGAGACCCTTAGAAGCTAGCTGTTGTGCAGAAGAGGGTGCATGACCAAGACGAGAGTGCCAAAGTGAGAGAGAGGGTAAGGGAAGACAACTGCGGCGGCGGCAGCTACGGACAACTGGAGCAACAGGTGGAAGATGAAGATTGTCCACTGGAAACATACCCCCAACTCTAGGGCCGGTCCCAAGCTCTTGCCCCGTCCTCGGATCCTGCACAATACACCCAGAATAGTAAAAAAATAAGGCGATAACCTAGTTCAACTAATTGTCCCACAGAACACAAATTATAGGATAGGTCAGGAACATGGTAGACTCCAGGAACAGAAAGGTTGGAGGTTGAAACAAAACCAAGACTATTCCCATGCATGGTGAAACCATCAGCTATGTGAATATTTAGGGGATGTGGAGTAGGGTCAAGTTTGGAGAATAAGGACGAGTGAGGTGTCATGTGATTGCAACAGGCAGAATCAAAAAGCCAAGTTTGAGACTTACCGGGTAAAATTGAGAAAGCAGTGGAAAGAGATGCATTACCAGCCATACGAACAGCTTGAGCTATGATCTCCTGTAGTTCAGTGGGTGAGAGGTTGATAATGGATCCAGAAGACTGGGACTTAGCTGAAATGGGAGGCATTGACGGAGTAGACTCAGTGTTAGCAACTGCAGCAGTAGATTTGTTGCGACGGTAACAAGTCTCAATAGTGTGGCCAGGGCGCTTGCAATAGTTGCAAAACTTTTTATTGGTCTGTCTGCGACGATTGCTAGAGCCAGAAGGATCACCTAAGTGTTGAGGTTGCTCTATGGATGGAGCAGAAGGCGTAAGGGCCAGAACATTAAACTTATCTTGGGCTCGAAGAGTTGCGAGGCGAGCTTCTTCTCTTACTAACTCGTTCACAGCAGTATCAAGATAGGGAGGAGGACTACGATTAAGAAGCTGACCTTGAATGGGCTCATAGTCCTTGTGGAGTGACATCAGGAACTCATAGAGACAAAATTCATCTCTAATAGCAGCATATTGTTGAGCATCTTTTGAGCATGCCCAAGTTGGATCAAAAAGGTCAATTTGGTCCCAAATGAAGCGAAGCTGATCATAGTAGTCATTGATGGACTGCCCCGGTTCTTGCCTGAGTTGATGCAATTCAACCACTAACTGATATTTCATGGATTCGTGAGTGGTAGAGTATCTTTTGGCCAACATATCCCATGCTGATTTCGCATCATCAAAGTTGCCCAGCAAATTGGAGATGGAGGGAATGGAAGTGTTTCGAATCCATGTGAGGATCATGTGATTTTGACTATCCCATTCAATCATGCGACTGAGAAAGGCAGCATCTTCTTCACTTACCCCCTTTACAGGAATAGTGATTGCACCAGTGCAATAATGCCAGAGCATGCGACCCTTAAGAAAACTGCGCATAGCTTGAGACTAAGATAAGTAATTCCTAGTCCCCTCCAATACAGTATTGATGGGGCGAGGAAGAAAAACATCATTTTTATCCATTTAGAGACACAATATGCAAAAATAGACTGCAAAAATGAAATCTACGCGAAAAACTGAGTAAGGAGAACCTGGACTGCAAAAAGTCAACGGTCAACGGTCAACAGTGACGTGGCGGTGACGTCAGCAGCGCGCTGGAGGATGACATCAGCGATGACATGGCGTGATGACGTCACCTAGGACTGACGTCAGCAGAAGCAGGTCTGGCGCGTGGCGGTAGGGATTCGGCGCGTGATCTTCAGTGCAGAAGCTTTGGGCGGCGCGTGAGGGTGTGTGGAGCCTTCAATGACTGTGAGGTTTTCACGAAAAGGTAGATCGGAGCAAGACGATCTTCGTGGTATCTTCGAAAAATTTTTTGGAGCAATATTCACGGCGGTGCCGAAAAAGGCAGTGGTCTTTGCAGTGTTCGAACTCCTCAACGGCGGCTGCTACAGGTCTGGAACCTGAGGACGATGTCTGGAAGACTCGAAGGTTCAACGGCGAAAGGCTGTGGCAGTTGTTGTGACAGCAGACTCGTCCGTATCATGCCCGTGATCTCTATGGAAGCATCATTACTTGTTTTTATTGCGCTTATTAGGATCTCCCTTCATCTTCTCTGGCCACTTCAAGGATAGGTCATCCTTGATTTGCATAAGTACTTGATCAAGCGGAGCGTTCAAGGGCGTACAATGTCAACTTCTTCCTAAGGATGACCCTACCTTCCAGTTGTCTCTATCTTTCTTCTCTCCCGTCCTGGCCTTCTTTGGATAAGGTCCTTGTTTAAGATGGCATGGGAGGCTTGCTTCCATTCGCTCTACTCTCTTCCTCTTCTTAGCAAATGATTGCATCCTTTGCATTCATGAAGCTTTGGGCTGAATGGACAAGTTCAGCCATGGTCAGTGGCTCTTGATCATAGAGCTTGTGAATGAACAAATCGGAACTAACTCCATTGTGGAAGGCTGCCAATAGCAACTTGTTATCCATCTCGTCTACCGTTAAGACCTCCCTATTGAAGCAAGTAATGAAGGACCGTAAGCTCTCATTTTCTCCTTGCTCTATAGTCAACAAACTGGATGAGGAGTGTTTGTGCCTTTGTTCCCGATAAAGTTGTTGACGAACAACTTACTCAACTCTTCAAAAGAACAAACAGTGTTCGGAGGTATCTTGCTAAACCACACTCATGCGAGCCCTTTAAGGGTGGCTTGGAAGGCTCTACATATTATCTTATCTAGAACTCCTTAAAGGTGCATCGTAGTCTTGAAAGTTGCTATGTGATCACACGAGTCGCGTTCCATCATATGAGTCCAAGGAAGACATTTTGAATGTGGAAGGCAGGGGATGACTATTGATAGAAGCCATGAAAGGGGAATCAGTTTGATAAACTAAATCATCTATGTGATTCGTCCTTCTCATATTCTCCCTCATCTCGTCTATGGCCCTCCTCATCTGATCCATCTCCCTTTCCAAGTGTGGTACCCTTTGTGAAGCAGTACCTATTGAGTGGTTCTCGTGTTCAGCATTTTCTCCTTCTCTAACTTCTTGACTTTGAGCATGCCCTTCTGTGCATCATTCATAACGTTGCCTCTCTGGTTGATCTCCCGGGTCAATTCTTGATTCTGACGGGTTAGTTCTGCCATGGTATGTATTTATTGGACGGAAGGCAGTTGCATGACAGGTGTTGATTGATAAGCGCGATTGGGATGGTTGGAAGCATTCCCATTCTCCTGTTGGCCTGGACTAGTGTTCATTGACCTTGTTCGAATCATACAACCTTTTGTCTTAGGAAGATAAATTGCAAATTACAAATTTAAATTTCCCATAGACGGCACCAATTGATGATGCAAAGAAAATCAGTAGACTGAATGCTCTAGGCTTTAATGGGCTAGTGATTGCTTGGAAGGCTTAAAAAGAAAAAAAAAACAAGATCAAAGGTGATCGGGGTGAACTAGCCAAGAACCCTCCGATGCTTAAGTTAGTTTTTTCTTTAGAACTCAAGAATTCCAATTTTAGGAGTAGTGGAAACTTACCTTCATTTAATGTGGATGAGTCCTTATATAGTGAGTTTTGGAATGGTTACTTGTTTAGTAACTTCCTTAACATGTGTGGAAGTTAGAAGGTTTAGACTTAACTTCTACAACTGCTATAAAAGTTAGAATGTTCAACCTTATCCTCTATAACTGCCCTTGGAAGTTAAGAATTGAGTGGGAAGTTATAGCGTTGAATTATGATTTTTCTTATACTTCGAAATAGTAGAACGTGATCCGAATTATTAGCTTTTGTACATAAATCCATAGTTAAATTTTTCTAAGTATTGAGAGGTCATCCAGGCGCTTTACTGATGGACGACCTCCTGGTGATGGACGATCTTCTTATGTTGGGTTAACCTTTGGTCCTGGAAGACGCTATGGACGAATTGGAGATAGTTTAATTTTCAATTCACCATCAATTTATTTCCTTGCAATAACAACTGGTAATAATTTGGAACTTAAAATTTGTTATTAAAATGTTGTCAATCTATAATTTGTTATTAAGAAAAGAAAAAAGATATGATTACACGAAATTGTAAACGTAGGGAAAAGTGGAAATAGGAATAGATTAGTTGGTTGGCTCTTATTGAGCGTGGATAGCTGCATTTATTACATTTCCTTTCACATAGACTTAATCATACACAAAGTGGACATGCGCGTAAATGCTCACAAAAGATTCCCCTCCCTTCCTTTGGAACCCCGAGGTATATTCCAACTAGATAATAAAAACTATTACCTAATTAAACCAATCATATTCTTTTTCAACCAAACCCAATCAAATTCTAGATTGCATTCATTATTAAAATATATTATAATTGTTGATTTTAGTTAGTTTAATTGGTAAATTTTTAATTTCTCTCTATACAAAAAATTTATTGGTGTCTTGATTTGATGATAAATGAGTAATTATCAGAAGCGGATGCTTTATGTTAAAATTATCTCTAAAAAAAAAATTGTTATGAAATACAAAAACTAAGTTGAGTTTTGGGTTCTTCTTGTCAAATTTTTTTTAATAAAAAATTTAACTTTTGGGTTAATGTTAAGTAGTATCAAAATATCTTTTTAAAAAAATTAAAAATCAAGAGTATCCAAAAATATCACTTAATAATATTTAAAAACTTTCTTACTTTTTTTGCATCCTTCTATATTTTAATTGTTATTTATCTACTATTGGCTATCTAAAACTATTATTAGCTATCTCAACACTTCCTTATAATTATCATAATGCAATCGCTGTGACACTTCTACATTTAAAACAAACTATTAGAAAGAGTAGAAAACTTATAACTTTCACACGATATATTTTTTTTTTATAGCAAAAACGATAATATACTTTATTTATTCAAAATCACGTTATACAATGAGAAAAGAAAGAAACTTTTTTCTAACCAAACAATGCCCATTCTATTTCGAGGCACTAATAAGAACTAAAACAACATGAGCACCAACAAGAGTTAAAACAACACAATTACATTATAAAGATACATGCTAAAAAAAAAAAGGATATATTAGCAAAAACTTTCACATATCATCTTAATATCCTTAAAAATCCTAACTATACTTTATACTTTTTGTAAGTGCACAATTGCACCTGGACCCAAAGAAGGTTATGGGCTCAGGCCCAACGTGCCTTAAACAACGAAATTTGTAGAGTGTAGGTTCGAAATCTAGATTTTAAGGTACTGAGAACTTGATAACGGACTTTTATAAGCAAACACTTGTAAACAATGAATGATAATTGCAAATGGGTCTCCTCGGACTTGAGCCGAGGACTATTTCTTTACTATTTCTCTTTCTTCCTTGAAGATTACAATTCTTAATTTCTTTCTTAGTTACCGATCCCCTTTCTCTTTGGCCTTCACCCCCCTTAAATACTTCATTCCCTGATACTTTATGGAAAGTGACTAGAAGTTTCAGCTCTACTGTTCAGGGGTCACTTCCCCATTAATGCGGCCAGGGAGGTAGGTGCAGGGCCTTTAATGCGGAGGTGGCAGCCTTTACTCTTGATATTTTCTTTAACACCGGTGCATCTAGAAGGTTCAGGGTGTCCCCCTTTAACCATTCGTCTTTCCAAAGTTGTGCCTTGACCTTCATAATGAAGTTTTGAGTTCTCTCAGATCTGTCCGAGGAGAAGCTCGCCTTCGGCTGTATCCTCAGACCCTCGGCGTATGGGCCAATTCGTAGAGTTTAATTCTGGAGCAGGTCGGCCTCCATGCTACAGTCCAAAGGCCCATATGCCCACTTGGGTCCTTTTACTCCCCACAATAACCCCTTAAAACTCTATTTTTCATCATCCGAGGAGAAAAAATAGGGTTTTGATTCAACGAGGACTTACCCCACACGTTTTGTAAATAACTGCATATGTGGAAATCGTTTCTCGTTCCAGAGGATGCCACTTGGCGGTTTTATTTTCAAAAACGCGTGCATTTATTAGCGTAAGTTACACCTTGCCCCCCACGTTCAACGGTGAGATGAGCATCCAACGGCCCCTATTACTCCATGAAAATTTGGGCGGGACAAATGCAATTTCAAGGCAGCTTCTCGCACGTCGTGACGTTTCGAGAACCTGCGCCCTCATTTATTTCCTCAGAGGCTAATCCCATTAAAACATCAGTAACCACCTTTTGTCTATAGAAGTCTGTGGAAATTCGCACAACTTGAAATTTGTAAGTTCTTGTTCCTTTTCCTTAACCCTTTCTCCTCGGATCCTGTCCTCGGCCCCCCTTTTAACTGTTCCATCTCTTAGAACTTAGTCTTTCGTTTCTTTCTGATAGGAAAGTTCAAGTGTCTAGTAGATACTGTTGCTAGGATGGAGGGTTTTAGAGCTAAGTATCATATTCCCAGCGACGTAGGTCTAAAATACTACCCGGCGGAAGCCGTGGCAGGTTCTAGGAAAACCGGAGAGGTCATCATCCCCATGGTCGCCTTCGTAGAAGGTGGGATGACCCTCCCAATGAAACCCGTAACCAGGGAGTACCACTGCAACCACCGGTTGTGTCCCAATCAGTGCGCTCCAAACGTTTTTAGAGTTTTAGGAAGTGTCGATGCTATAAACGAGCAAATGGGTGTGAACCTCACATGGCATGATGTCGTCTTTATGTACGAATGCCACAAACTCACTAGAGTAGGTTATTACATCATATCCCGCTCCAGCGTATTTAGGTTGATCTTCTGTTTGCCCAAGTCCAATAAAGGCATGAAGGATGACTACCTCATCGTCTCTGGCAACCGGCACGACGGCCCCCACTGCCCAGTTGAGTGGGGGAGATCCAGGTGCGACACCTTAGGATTTAACTTCCCCCTCCATAACTCCCTAAATCATCTAGGCATGTGCATTCGCATTTACTTGAGCATTTAACTTTAATTTATTATATGTTCTACGAATCTGACCATGTTTGTTTATTTGGATGTTTTTCTTTGCAGATAAGCAAAACGTGCGCCCACGCTTAAGCCACTGCAACGTTGCAGATTTGAATAGAGTGCTACGCTCCGAGGTGTTCGTTAGCGGAGACTTACAACTTAGGGCGGCCCACTTGATTCTGGGGTACAATCCCATCTCCTCGGACTTCCAGGAGATCGAGAACGCAATAATTGCGGGTGACCGAAGGCGTAGGAGAATTAACGTAGCCAGACCCCACTTTTTGGCCGACCACGACATCCCTGACGCCCCACACACAGTGTTGTACACACAGCCCATAGCGGCAGTTCCCCTCGCTGTGCACTCTCAGCCAATTGATGTCCTAGAGGAGCGAGTGTCTTCTTCGAACACGTTGGACGAGGAGATAGAACAATTTCAGTTCGAATACTCCCCACGACCTCGCGGAAACCCGTTCGTTGTTCTTTCCGACGAGGAAGAAGAAGCAGCCGAAGCCTCTGGGATAGAAGGTCTAGTGATAGCGCGTCCAGACGACAGTTCCATTGAAGAAGAGATGGATGAGCTAAAGGGCCTTATGACCGCAAGAGGCGCACGAGTGGCGTAGAAGGGGACGAGGGGTCCCGAGGTTCCCGGCTTCACCCACCACCTCCTCCTCCTCCAGCCGACCCCAAGCCTCCAGCCGAAGATCCCAAGAAGAAAAGGAAAGCGGAGGCCGAGGGGGCTGGAGGTGAAAAGCAAAAGAAGATGAAACAGCCCGCGCCGGCCCAGCAGCAGAAATTGGACAAAGGCAAAGGGCGCGCCCGCTCAGTTGAAAGCGGGGAGATCAGAGACGTGGCCGAGGTGCGCCGAGCACCAGCTACCTGGTCTCCTGACTTGAGACTGGACGGCGCACTCATTCCTTGTCACTCCAGCATTAGGGCGGTCCAACAAGGCCATGCCCATCATTTGGCCGAGGTGTTGGAGTGTCCTCTTCTGCTGCCCAAGGACATGGAAACCTTGGAGAAGATGGGCCAGCCGCAGTTGTTCCTCTCCTTAAAAAGGGGTTTAGCTCTGGTAAGTTCCACCTCGCACTCGTACTTTATATTTATTTGTAAACACTTTACTGTATTTAACCTCCTGGCATTTTTGCAGTCCATCCAAGAAGTTTTCACGGCCGAGAAGTTCGTGGAGGATTCTCGGAAGTGCGCTGGGATGGAGCAAGAGCTAAGGCAAGAGGCAGAAAGGTCCCTAAGCCAGGCCCTAGCAGAGAACGGGAAGATCACGTCACAGCTGGCCGACTTGAAAAGAGAGAGAGATGGTGACAAGGCCAGCTTGAAGACAATGGAGGGCCAAGTGGAAGGGTAGCGTAAGCTTCTCTGCCAAAAGGATGACGAGCTTGCCCAAGTCCAACAGGCACGCTCTGACCTGGAAAAGGAGCTTACGCGGGCGAAGGAGGAGGCTCGCGCCCACAAGCATGCACTAGAGGCCGCGAAGAAGGCCAGCTATCAGGAGGGGGTGACCAGAACGCAAGAACAGCTGACAGAGGCTTTTGTGGCCTTGTACGAAATCTTGTCGGCGGGTACGGGAGAGGCCATGAATGCGGCGGGGGTTCCTCAAGCTTCCGAGCGGAGAAGCCGAGAACATTTGGCTTCCCCTAGACATACGGGAAATTGAAGACTCTCCTGTTCTTTGCGCTCTCCCTTCCTCTTCCCGTGGTGCAAGAACTTGTTCTGATCCTACGAACACGAAGGTTCCTATAAAGAGAAGGACAAGTGTGATGGCGCCGAAGGATCAAGTTCAAGACATGGAGCCCCTCGTCCCTTCAATAGACAAAGGGAAGCAAGTTTTGTCCACCTTTGAGCTTGGAGTTGAAGAGTACGAGGCAGCGGCGGCTCCCTCCAAGACCCCTTGCCAAAGCTCAAGGCCTAGGATAGAACCTTTTGTACTCCTCCCCTTTTTTTGTATATAATTAATGAAGAACATTTTTATTCAACTTTCGTTCATGTTGTCTTTGTTTTACCTTATTCTTTTTGTGCTTGCCATGAAAGTTTTCAATAACAAATAGTTAAAGGGAAAACCGAATAAATAAGTCTAACTCCACCATGCAAACAACTATGACTTCTAAACAGCCACATAACTTAATTTAGATATTAAATAATGTCATAGTTAGACAACTCATATGATGATTAAACCTTTGTAATCTGACGTATTGCTTTCAGTAGGATGTAAGGTCCAAAGAACATTCCTTATAAAAATTTGATTAACACTTAAAAATATGGAACTTAAGATCCAAATTAATGAATGGTGAGATACTGATTTCCATAAAATATGTGATAAGAATAAGAATAGTGACAAGATGTTAAGAACAGTGACAAGGTTTGTGGTCCGAGGACTACACTTAACCAAGTTTCTGTTTGACTCTTAAGAATAGTAGTTTCACATGTTAATTTCCCCAAAGTAGGAGGTCCGAGGACCCGGCATAACTAAGGTTCTGTTTAACAAATGATAAGATATCAATTTCCACAAGGTTTGTGGTCCGAGGACTACACTTAACCAAGTTTCTATTTGATTCTTAAGAATAGTAACTCCAAATGTTAATTTCCCCAAAGTAGGAGGTCCGAGGACTCGGCATAACTAAGGTTCTGTTTAACAAATGATAAGATATCAATTTCCACAAGGTTTGTGGTCCGAGGACTACACTTAACCAAGTTTCTGTTTGATTCTTAAGAATAGTAACTTCAAATGTTAATTTTCCCGAAGTAGGAGGTCCGAGGACCCGGCATAACTAAGGTTCTGTTTAACAAATAATAAGATATCAATTTCCACAAGGTTTGTGGTTCGAGGACTACACTTAACCAAGTTTTTGTTTGATTCTTAAGAATAGTAGCTTCAAATGTTAATTTTTCCAAAGTAGGAGGTCCGAGGACCCGGCATAACTAGGGTTGTTTAACAAATGATAAGATATCAATTTCCACAAGGTTTGTGGTCCGAGGACTACACTTAACCAAGTTTCTGTTTGATTCTTAAGAATAGTAACTCCAAATGTTAATTTCCCCAAAGTAGGAGGTCGGAGGACTGGCCAACTAAGGTTCTGTTTAACAAATGATAAGATATCAATTTCCACAAGGTTTGTGGTCCGAGGACTACACTTAAACAAATTTTCGTTCGACATTTAAGAATAGTAACTTCAAATGTTAATTTTCCCAAAGTAGGAGGTCCGAGGACTGGCATAACTAAGGTTCTGTTTAACAAATGATAAGATATCAATTTCCACCAGGTTTGTGGTCCGAGGACTACACTTAACCAAATTTCTGTTTGACTCTTACAAATAGTAACTTCAAATGTTAATTTTCCCAAAATAGGAGGTCCGGGGACCCGGCATAACTAAGGTTCTGTTTAACAAATGATAAGATATCAATTTCCACAAAGTTTGTGGTCCGAGGACTACACTTAACCAAGTTTCTGTTTGACTCTTACAAATAGTAACTTCAAATGTTAATTTTCCCAAAGTAGGAGGTCCGAGGACTCGGCATAACTAAGGTTCTGTTTAACAAATGATAAGATATCAATTTTCACAAGGTTTGTGGTCCGAGGACTACACTTAACCAAGTTTCTGTTTGATTCTTAAGAATAGTAACTCCAAATGTTAATTTCCCCAAAGTAGGAGGTCCGAGGACCCGGCATAACTAAGATTCTGTTTAACAGATGATAAGATATCAATTTCCACGAGGTTTGTGGTCCGAGGACTACACTTAACCAAGTTTCTGTTTGATTCTTAAGAATAGTAACTTCAAACGCCAGAGGTAATTATAACTTTGAAATGTTGACTAACAAAAGCACATTTTATTAATAATAATACTTTTTAAGGTTATTTACATTCCATGGGCGTGGTACATTTCTTTCATCTAGGTCAGCTAGCCGATATGACCCTATGCCTGCTACTGAAACAATGCGATAGGGGCCTTCCCAGTTGGGTCCTAGCTTACCCCAAGCTGGGTTCTTAGAAGTGCCCACAACTTTTCTTAATACAAGATCACTAGGTGCGAGCGGCCTTAGCTTCACGTGGGCATCATATCCCCGTTTTAGCTTCTGTTGATAATAAGCCATTTGGACCATAGCTGCCTCACGTCGTTCCTCAAGTAAATCAAGACCTTTCTCCAAGAGTCCATTGTTATTCTCCGGGCTAAAAGAACTCGTCTTCAGGGTGGGAAAACCATATTCTAGGGGTGTAACCGCCTCGACTCCATAAGTCATAGAGAATGGTGTTTCTCTCGTGGACTTGCGCGGCGTAGTCCGATACGTCCACAGAACATGTGGGAGTTCTTCTACCCATCTGCCTTTCGCATCGTCCAACCTTTTCTTGAGCCCACTAACTATGACCTTGTTAACAGCCTCGGCTTGCCCATTTCCTTAAGGATAAGCTGGGGTGGAGTATCTATTTATGATGCCCATATCACCACAGTATTTCCTAAAAGCCTTGCTGTCGAATTGAACGCCATTGTCTGAGATAAGTGTGTGTGGAATACCGAATCTAGTGACGATGTTTTTCCAGACAAATTTCTTGGAGTCAACGTCTCTGATATTTGCTAAGGGCTCGGCCTCAACCCATTTAGTGAAATAGTCTGTCCCCACGATAAGCCATCTTTTGCTTCCTGCAGCTCTCGCAAATGGCCCTACTATGTCCAATCCCCACTGCGCAAAAGGCCAAGGACTGGAGAGAGGGTTAAGAACCCCTCCAGGTTGATGAATATTAGAGGCGAACCTCTGGCATTGATCACATTTTCTGGCATAGTCCTGAGCCTCTCTCTGCATATTGGGCCACCAATAACCTTGAGTCAGGGCTCTATGGGCTAAGGACCTTCCCCCAGTGTGGCTTCCACAAATTCCCTCATGCGGTTCCTCCGAAGTGCTTAGTTGATTCGGGATGCACACCTGACAAGTACGGTCTCGAGAAGGATCGTTTATACAGTTTCTGGTCCTCAGACAACCAGAAACGTGGCGCCTTTCGACGTATCTTATCTGCTTCAGATTTATCCTGAGGAAGGACGTCATTCTTAAGAAAAGATATAACCGGGTCAATCTAACTAGGTCCCGGCCTTATCAGATGAATGCGAATTGCGCTAACAATGGTAAGAGTTGGCTCTAGCAAATCCTCCACGAGGATAATCCTGGGCAAATCCTGAGCCGAGGACGTCGCTAACGTAGCCAAAGAATCTGCATGGGTGTTTCCACTCCTAGAAATATGAGCTAAGACGAAGGAGTCAAATTCAGCTTGCTGACGCTTGACCTGGGCCAAATATTCCTGCATTTTGGGGTCTCTAGCCTCCATGGTCCCCATGACTTGGCCGACCACTAACTGAGAGTCCGAGAACACATGGATTTCCTTTCCACCCATCCTACGTACCATCTTCATGCCCACCAAGACTGCTTCATACTCGGCCTCATTATTAGTAGCCGAGAACACCAATCTCAAAGATTTTTCGAAGACAATTCCCTCAGGGGACATTAGGACAAGTCCAACACCAGACCCTCTCTGATTAGCTACCCCATCCACATACACTTTCCAAGTCGGAGGTATTGCAGCTGTGATCACACCAACTGGTTTTTCATCCATGTGTGCCTCTTTCAAGGTTTCTTTTAGCAATGGTTCGGTAAACTCTGCCACCAAGTCAGCGAGGACCTGGCCCTTCACCGAGGTGCGAGGCTTGTATTTAACATCAAAGGCCCCCAAAATGGTTCCCCATTTTGCCACCCTGCCAGAGTAATCGGCACTGCGTAACACCGCCTTAAGAGGCAATTGGGTTAGGACCACCACAGTGTGAGACTGGAAATAATGAGGAAGCTTGCGCGTGGCGTGAACTATGGCCAGAAGCACTTTCTCCAAGAGCAGATAGCGCACCTCGGCCTCATTCAAAGACTTACTAACGTAGTAGACCGGTCTTTGTACCCCACTTTCATTCCTTATAAGGACCAGGCTAACCGCGTGGACGGCCACTGCCAGATAAGCAAACAAGACCTCGTCCGCCTCGGGGCGAGACAAAATGTGTGGCCGAGAAAGATATTGCTTAAGCTGGTGGAAAGCTAACACACAGTCCTCGGTCCATTGAAACCCTTTCCACTTATTCAAAAATTGGAAGAAAGGACGACATCGGTCAGCTGACCGAGAGATAAAGTTATTCAATGCAGCAATCATTCCGGTCAATTTCTGGATCTCTTTTGGGTTCCGAGGCGGCTGCAAATCCTGAATAGCCTTGACCTGCGCTGGGTTCACCTCTATGCCTCTGTGAGTAATCATGTACCCCAAGAACTTTCCGGACCCTACGCCAAAAGAGCACTTTGAGGCGTTAAGGCGCAGCTTGTACTTTCTTAGCACCTGAAAGGTGTCGGCCAGATCTTTCACGTGTGAAGGTATTGTTTTACTCTTCACCACCATATCATCCACATATACCTCAATGGTCTTCCCTAGTTGCTGTTCAAACATTCTGGTCATCATTCTTTGGTAGGTAGCCCCAGCATTCTTCAAACCAAATGACATGACCTTATAGTGGTAGTTCCCTGTTGGAGTAATAAAAGCAGTCTTCTCTTGATCCTCCAATGCTAATGGAATTTGATGGTAACCCTGGAAGGCATCCAAAAAACTCATACGAGGATGCCCGACAGTGGCATCCACAAGCTGGTCAATACGCGGCATTGGGAATGAATCCTTGGGGAAGGCCTTGTTTAAATCCGTAAAGTCCACACATACTCTCCACGTTCCATTCTTCTTTTTAACCACAACCGTATGCGCCAACCACTCGGGGTAGAAAACTTCTTTAATAGCCCCGGCCCCTGCGGGAGTTTGAGCACCTCTTCCTTCACAACCTCGGAATGTTCTTTGGAGGAACGCCGAGGTGGCTGTTCTCTCGGGACAATGGCAGGGGTTGACGTTTAAACGATGACAAATGAAGCTCGGATCTACACCTGGAGCCTCATAAGGATCCCACGCAAAAACATCGATATTGTATTTCAGAAATTCCAACAACTCCATCTTCTCCTGGTGCGGCAAGCATATGCCGACCTGGAAGAACCTCTCTGGGTCATCTGCTATTAAAAACTTCTCTAACTCCTCATAAACAGCCATGACCTCTCTCACCGCTCCGGGTGCATCCGGGCTGATGGCTTGACTCTTGGATGGGCAAAGTGATGACTCGGCTTCGAGGCGATGAAGTATTGCGGCCGATATGCATTGCCTGGCCACTGATTGGCTGCCGAGGATTTCCTCAACATACTCCTCCGAGGGAAACTTAACCTTAACATGCAAGGTAGAGGAGACAGCTCCCAGAGCGTGCAGCCATGGCTTGGCGAGGATGGCTGTATATGGGGAGTATGCGTCGACCACAATGAAATCCACCTCAACCGTTTCTGAGCCGGATTGGACGGGCAAACAAATCTGTCCCTTCAGCACAACGGCCCTTCCTTCGAAGCTTATGAGTGGCGAGTCATAAGGAGTAAGATCTTCCAACTTCAGCCTTAGCCCCTTAAATAAATCAGGGTACATGATATCTGCACCGCTGCCCTGATCAATCATAACTCTCTTGACATCAAAACTCCCTATCCTGAGAGTGACCACAAGAGCATCGTCATGGGGTTGAATGGTACCAACCTTATCTTCCTCCGAAAATCCCAAGACGGGTAAGGTCACCTTCAACCTCTTCGGCCTGCAGCCTGGTTCCTCGGCCTGAGAATGGGAAACCGCCATCACCCTAGTGGTACCTGAGCCAGTCCTGCCAGGTGCAGCGAAGATAACATTAATCGTTCCCAATGCAGGCCGAGATGGATTATTCTTCTAATTGTTCGAGCCAGATTGACTGCCCTGTCCACCAGGTTGACACAAGTGCTGCTTTAGTTTCCCTTCAACGGCCGGTGCTCCAAGTGGTTCCAAAGGGCCGAGTTCTCGGTAGTGTGGCCCACATCCTGGTGGTAATGCGACAAAAGAGGTTCGATTCCTCTTCGCGGGATCTCCCTGCCATCTTACCGAGCCATCGAAGAAGGGCTCCTTACGAACTTTCTCTAGCAATCGATGTACCGGTTCTCGGAACATGTTCACGGCTTTGAGGTCTTCCAGTGGACCCTTGACATAATCTCTCCTCGGCTTGTTGTTGTGGTACTTGTCCGACTTGAAATCCACTTCTCTCTGCGGGATAACCTTCTCCTGACCCTTTCCTTCTTCTTGGTCTTCCTCACTCTCTTGTACTCGTCAATACGGTCCGTGAGGCGACGTACGCTGCGGACGGGCTTTTTAGTCAAAGACTTCCTCAGTCATGATCGGTAGTAGGAAGGCCTACCTTAACAGTAGTGCGCCACACCTCATCAAAGTCTACATCTATTTCATTAAACACTTCCCATTACCTGTCAGAATATGCTTTCAACGTCTCCCCTTCCCTCATGGTCATGGATAGCGGCGAGTCCAATGGCCGAGGTACTGTTACACGTAATGAACGGCGAAGCGAATGCTGCAGTGAGCTCCCCAAACGAACCTATAGACCACGATTTAAGACCGTTGAACCACCTCATAGCAACAGGTCCCAAGCTAGAGGGAAAACTTTACACATCGGGGTCTCGTTGTGAGAGTGCACCGCCATCCTACGGTTAAAGTGACTCACGTGCTCCACGGATTAGTCCGGCCATTGTAGATGGTAAAGGTGGGGTACAGTAAACCTCTTGGGAAGCCTCCCCTTCTCAATCCTCGTGAAAACGGAGATTTGGAGAGTTGGTGCAACGCCGACTCATGGCATCGTTCACTAAGCCCCTTGAAGGAAGCTTCTTGCGTCTGAGAGCTGGTTGGTCGTCCTCTCCTCACCGAGGAGGACATTGCACCGGGGGTGAGCATGACCTTGAGGCGCCAGCTACCTCCCCGTACCTCCTGAGGAAGGACTAGATGAGACGGTGAAGACACACGTCGGCGCGGCGTAACCTCTTGAACGATTAATCTCATGCATGGCTTTAGCACCATCCTCATGGGTGGTACCACCCCCGCCATGAGTATGGCTAGCCCGGGGTATTCTATATGGACACTTCCCTCACGATCCCTTCGACGCTCGAGACGCTCGAAAAGATCCTCGGTTGTGATCCCAGCTGACTCTGCATGGTGAGAACCCAGGCCTGCCATAGTATCCCAACTCCTTCTAGACTAGATTTCCCACAGACGGCTCCAATTGTAAGTGCACAATTGCACCTGGACCCAAAGAAGGTTATGGGCTCAGGCCCAACGAGCCTTGAACAACGAAATTTGTAGAGTGTGGGTTCGAAATCTAGATTTTAAGGTACTGAGAACTTGATAACGGACTTTTATAAGCAAACACTTGTAAACAATGAATGATAATTGCAAATGGGTCTCCTCGGACTTGAGCCGAGGACTATTTCTTTACTATTTCTCTTTCTTCCTTGAAGATTACAATTCTTAATTTCTTTCTTATTCTGATCCCCTTCTCTTTGGCCTTCACCCCCCTTAAATACTTCATTCCCCGATACTTTATGGAAAGTGACTGAAGTTTCGGTTTCCATGTTCGGGGGTCACTTCCCCATTAATGCGGCCGGGGAGGTAGGTGCGGGCCTGTGCGGAGGTGGCAGTGCCTTTTACTCTTGATATTTTCTTTAACGCGGGTGCGTGCATCCCCAGAAGGTTCGGGGTGTCCGCTTTAACCATTCGTCTTTCCAAAGTTGTGCCTGACCTTCATGAAGTTTTGAGTTCTCTCGGATACGTCGAGGAGAAGCTCGCCTTCGTGTATCCTCGAGATCTCCTGCTGTATGGGCCAATTCGTAGAGTTTAATTCTGGAGCAGGTCGGCCCTCCATGCTACAGTCTAAAAGCCCATATGCCCACTTGGGTCCTTTTACTCCCCACACTTTTGAAAAGTAAATTGATTTTTTTTTATATAGTAGTAAATTGAAATTTCTAAAAAAAAAAATATTAACAAAACTCTCAAATATCAAGTTAATATTATCCTTACTAATCCCAAAATATACTTTGAACTTGGAAAGTAAATTGATTTTTTTTCCTCATTAATGGGTGTATTTTTTTTAAGACATTTGTTAATAGAAAATTTATGAAAATTTTTTATACTACTTTTATAATAAATATAAAAAAATCACTTATTTTTTATAAAAGGTTTCTAAATATATTTTTTTAAATTAATGCACTTAGGATAATAGTTGACTTTTTTTTATTTTTTACATGGCAAAAAATTGAAAATTTAAAAAGTATTGATAGTATGTTATATTAGTCCAAATATTAAGGATAATTTTTATATTTATCTAATTAAATTTTTTTTCCCAATTTAATAAAAAAAACATAAAAGAACAGCAAAAAAGAAAAGGGAGAGATAAAGAGAGAGTCATTGATCTTATCTGATAGACAATAATAATAATAAAAAAATAAATAAAAATAAAAAAGTGTGTATGGGTGGCAAGGTGACGTCATTGCCAGCCCAACGACGAAAAGCGAATCACAGCCTCGAATATTCATTCAATCTCTCTTACAAGGCTACAAGACTATAAGAAAGGAAGACCCATCAAAGATTCGTTTTTGTACGCGACGCCCCGACTTTGAAATCTCCCCCACTACTTAACTCTCTCTCTTTCTATCTACACCCTTCGATCGATCTTAATTTTTCTCTCTCTGCTGCTGCTGCTGCTGCTTTTTCCATTTTTATTTTTTAAATAATTTTAAAGCTTGGTTTACAAGTTTATTCCTTTTTCTGATTCTATTAAGATCCCAGATTCGTCTTGGTGAGCCTGATTTCTCCTTGGTCGGATCTATCTTCTTATTCTTAATAATCTTCTTCTTCTTCTTCTTATTATTATTATTCTATGCTTCCACAATACAAAATACTGGCTTGCTTATTAGTATATTATCCTTCCTTTCTTTCTATTTCAGGTTTCAACCCTCTTCTCTTCTCTTCTCTTCTTAACATTTTAATTAAATCAAACAAAAAGCAACAAACCCCTTCTCCTTCTCCTTGATGGACTATTACCCACAGAAAATGCAGCACGCTGGTTTAGGCTTTCGTGAGTACGTTGAAGCTTTAGAAGAAGAGCGCCGTAAGATCCAAGTCTTTCAGCGGGAACTTCCTCTTTGCCTTGAACTTGTTAACCAAGGTACTAACTGGGCTTTTGTTGTTGATAAATGGGAATTATATATGGATTTCTGGTTAATTGGGTATTTGGGTTTCAGCTATTGATGCCTGTAGGCAACAGATGTCAGGGACCACAACAGAGAATAACTTGCATGGACAATCTGAGAGTTCGGAGCAAACCACGTCGAATGAAGTAGTTCCGGCGTTTGAGGAATTCATTCCGATGAAACGTTCTTCGGATTTGTCTGATGATGACGGCGAGGAGGAAGAACACTCACATGAGGATAAGAGAGAGAAAACCAACAACGATAATAATAATAATGATAAGAAGAAATCAGATTGGCTTAGATCAGTTCAGTTATGGCACCCATCATCAGATCCACCACTTAAAGAGGTAAATAAATTAAATTTGTGTCTTGTTTGGTTGGTTAGAAATTTTCAAGTGAAAGAAAAAGAATGGGAAATTGAGTTTAATTTTTGGGTTTTGAATGTGGGTATTATAGGATGTGCCTAGAAAGACAACAGTGATGGAGGTGAAGAGAAATAGTGGTGCTTTCCAGCCTTTTCATAGAGAGAAAAGTGTTGGGAATGGGAAGAGTAATGTGTCTGTGGTCGGAAAATTGCCTTCTCAGGCACCGGTGGCGGTGGCCACGACAAGTTCATCGGCGGAGACAGCCTCCGGTGGAGGAGGGAGTGAAAAAAGAGATGAGAAAGATGGACATAGTCAGAGAAAGCAGAGAAGGAATTGGTCCCCTGAGTTGCACAAGCGGTTTGTGAATGCCCTTCACCAACTTGGTGGTTCACATGGTATGTGTGTTTTTTTTTTTTTTTTTTGGGAGTTTAATTTGGGTTGTGTGGAATTGAATTGTATATGGATTTAAAATTGATGTGGGGTTGTGATTGTTTTAAAATTTCAGCTGCGACACCTAAGCAAATTAGGGAGCTAATGAAGGTTGATGGGCTTACAAATGATGAAGTCAAAAGCCATTTACAGGTTTGTGTGTTTCTGATTTTTATTTACTTATTATAGTTTATTGGTTATGATGTGTTTGATTAACTTGTTTTGGCATTGGCGAATTTTGATGAATTTCTGTTATGGCAATTAGTTTGTTTGAGAAAGACACTGCAATTGGACGAGTGCATAATTGAGATCCTAAAGGAGTATTAATTTTGTTTTGCCTTTTAGGAAAAGTTAATGTAAAGTAATGTTATTAATAGGAGATCCAGGAAATATAATAGGAGATAAATTTGGCTTAGGTATAATTTAAGATAAAATTATAATAGTTCCATATAAAACCTTATTTGGATTTCTTTTATGTTGAGACAATTATGATGGTACAATTTATATTAATCTTTGTGTGCTCTAAACATGATAAATGTGGGTATTAAAAAAAGAGAAGAAAAGATCAGTGCGATTGTTTTTTTTTTTGAAAATTCAATAATTTCAGAGGGAGGGAGTTGGGATTTGAATCCAGGATATCTTTGTAATCGAGCTACTAGGATTTTGATAATTGCTTTTTTTGAAATATTTTTTGTAATATAATGCATTGGAAGCATGGCCTAATTAATCTTGATAATCTTTTATATAAATTTTTTCAGAAATATCGCTTGCACACGAGAAGACCAAGTCCAACATCAATCCACAACAATGGCAATCCGCAGGCACCACAATTTGTAGTTGTGGGAGGTATATGGGTGCAACCACCCGAGTATTCGGCGGCAGTGACTGCAACAACAACATCAGGGGAGGTTGGCGCAGCAAATGGAATTTATGCTCCGATGGCTGCTGCACCTGCAGTCCAACCAGCATCCTCATCTCAGATCCAAAGATTACAAAAGGAGCCCTCCTCACAATCTGATGAAAGGTTTAGCCATAGTGGAAACAGAGGTTGTTCTAATTCTCCAGCCACATCGTCATCCACCCACACTACCACCACTTCTCCTGTGTTTTAATTTTCATAGCATGTAAAAAATTTTGTAATCAAAACCTTTCTTAATAGATTGTTTTATAAGATATCAACATCATTCTGACTTCTTCTGTTATTTTCCCTGTTTGCGGACACACTGTAAAATCTGGAGTACATTGGGATAGTGACAGTCAGTATTGAAAATTAATAAAATATATTGTCCTTGAAGTTCATCTGATTACTACACTGATACTGTTTCTTGATCGAGAAACAAAAATAAATTTATATTCTCAAATGTGAAATTAAATTTTTTGTTTTCCTTTTTTGAGTTGTGACCATTGTGGGAAACAGGCATTTCAAGTAGACCTTCATTGCTTCTCAAAAAAGAAAAAAGAAAAAAAGAAGTAGACCTTCATTTAGCAGAGTTAATATCCTGGTGCACGTTGTTAATTTAGTAATAATTGAGTACCCACCAATTCATATGATGTCAAATATCAATTTTGTTTTGTCAATACAAAAGATTTACTTCATCTTTTTTTTTTTTTTGGGGTAAGAATTTGTCTCAAAAGTTTGAATGATAGGTACCTAAAAGCTTAGATTACTAATAGAAGGGTGCAATCAGAATGGATGCAACCATCCCTGGGCAAATAATTAAGCTTCAAATCACATTGCACAAAATTCTAGATTTACTTTTTATGTCAGCTAATGCCCACCTTAATTATTATTATTATGGTTAATCCCCACCTTATTAGTTGTTGGTAGTCCCAATATCAAATGCAAAAACAAAATATGGACCCAAAGCCATTAACCTCCTAAAAATAGTTTATGAATGTTTATTGAACAGTGAATATTATTGAAATGAAAGAATATCCTTAATATCTTGAGAATATTCTAATCACCTGATTCCGGATTATCTGACTCCTCCATTTGAACTTGTTGTCCAAAGATTCGCTAGAGACTTCTATGGCAAGGTTTAGTAAACAGGGTTGTCAATTTGTTGCTAGTGTTGTGTATTTTGTAGGATCCACCTTTTGTCTTGTTAATGGTTAGTTGCTCTTACTGATAAATCAATTCAAGAAAATTTTGATTCTACTTTAAGGAGAAATAGAAAAACTTGTTAAAATATTAATTATTTTCTTCTTCTTTTTTCATAAAATTTTTTAAAAAATAATTTACTAAAAAATATTTTAGGACACTCGTTAATTTTTATAGTAAGATATTGCATTGGGAGAAAAATGGAAGCTTTATTCTCAAAAATGTAAAACTTCCTTGTTTTTCACAAATAAATAATTTTGACCCCTGAAAAGACCTATTCAGGAAAAATGAGAAATTGCAATTTCTTCTTTGTTATTTAACAAAGAAAAAAGGAGAAAAAACTTCTCTATAAAAGGAAATAGATGCCAATATTCCATAATAGATTTGGTCTGGTCGTATAGAAATAGAATCCACTCTCTCTACCAAAACACACATGCATATTGTGCTTATTTGTCAAATAAAAAATATTACCTAGCTAGCTAGGAAGTTAAGGTCTTCTTGGATTTTGAAATTTCTTCATTCTATTGTAGAGCTGAATGAATTTTTAGTAAAGGGCCAATTAATAAGGACGTTGGTAATTAAATTTAGATAACACCTTTTACCATGCACCTGTTTAGCCAATTTTAAATACTTAGGAGCCGATTGGTAGAGGAGATTAATAACATATTTTCAGTTTTTAAACAACATTATATGTATTTTTATACATTTTTTTACTCACATGCATTTTCAAATAATACAAACAACGTTACTAGAACAACATTATCAAACGGCCCTTAATCACCTCGTACTATATCTTTTCTGGCCTATAGATTGAAGGCATCTGACAAATTGAAACTGCCTGACCTAATTAAAGTCAATCGGAATCAAAAGTAGCTAGCTAGCTAGGTTCGGTTGATACTAGCAAATCTTGATTATAGATCGAGTTGAGATCGAGGATCGCGTTTCCCATATTAAAATCTGACAAACCCAACCTCAATCTAGCTAGTTGAATATATATATATATATATAGCTTTGCCCCAGTCAAAGTTGTTCCTCTTCTTATCTCTACTTCACATGCCATCGTTTCTCTTTGAATCGATCTTCATATGCTGTTGTTTCTCTTCATGTAGGTTTCACTAATCAACATTTGATTTAAAGCTTACCAGATCAAATGACAAACCACATCTCCATGATAATTAATTCCAACGGGATTAAGCCGGCCAAGTAGTTGACACTATACCCGAACTCGACCAAACTATGATCACCCTTAATAATGAAAGGAAGAAGGAGATTCAAATGAGTGACCTCCACCCTTCATGAAATAGTAGTTATTACTTTAATTCTTTTTGACAATGATCTCCCACATAAATAAGTAACCTACTTCATGATATCCAAAATTGTATTTAGTGGTAATGAGTAAGGGTTGTAATATTTGACACGATTCATGAACATAATATGACTTTTTGTAGGTCTGTGTTTAATATATATGGTTACATGTGTCAAATAGGTCGACTAGTTTTGAAACAATTAATAAGTGGGTCAATTTGATGCTAATCTGGTTAACTTGTAATCAGCCCATTCATATAAATAAATTTCACTTTTATCAAATATAAATTGAATTTTATATATAGGACTGAGTAATTAAAAGAATTTTAATGATTATTTATTAATAATTTATTCATTAGATCATTTAATTATAGTTGGCTAACCACTGCACACTATTGGTGCGATGGTCACTCTACAAGTATAAGTGTTTGTGTGATGTGGGGGGCAAGGGCCAGGGTTCAAGTCTCCAAAATAGAGCTTCATACCCATATACATTTAGATTAGGTTAGAGTAGAATTTTATCTTGTAAAAAAAAAAAATTATAGTTGGGTTGAAATGGCAAGATGTCTTCTTGTTAACCCAATACATGTTTATTTATTTTTCTTAGAAATAAATGCATGTTTATAAAAATAGTTGAAATGAGTCATGTAATTAACCCAACACAACTTATATATCAAACAAGTTATGTGGATCGTACCATGTCAATCTGCTTAAAAACAAATTGAATTAGGGTTAAAAAGTTTTTGAAACAATTATTAAATAGGTCAAGTTAAAATACGTCACAAATATTTCTTATTAACGCGAATGGCCACCCCTTGCTAATGAATCCACATTATATATATATATGGCAAAAAATTATCAAGAGTCTATTTCTATGTGATATTACAAAGAAGGCATGACATGCATGCTTACGGTTGAATTTCATGGACAATTAGAAAAGTACAAAGCGTGCTAAACATAACATATACAGAAATCAATATATATGTTTATCATCTTGAGCAAATTAAGTCTATTTATTCTTTCTGAAAGATTCATTTAAACTTCATTACACAACTGTCCAACTTCGATTTCTTTATCTTTATTAAAAAATAAAAATAAAAAAGGCACATTTTGATCAAAACAAGAGATGCTTGCATGGCGGTCCGTGATATACACACCATTTGTTTAAACGTGGCGGCTTTGAGAATCTTAGTACAACTTGGCCTTTTAAATATTATATTAATAATAAAAAAAATCAGTTTTATTTATGTCAAAACAGAACACAGTCTTACCCCGAAAAACCACAAAACACATGGGACAAAAGGCTATCGTTGGAAACATTTGTAAATTCCTCACATATCTAATATAAGAAGAAAACAACACCAATAAAATGAATTCTTAAAATGTACCACTTCCAAGGTCCAACTCCGAATATTCTAGGCTTAAGGTATATTCTAAAATTATTATACCCTAAAAATTAAAATGTGCATTTAAGCAATCATGTAAATGTGCTAGTATATTCTCTTATTTCTTTAACTTATCTTTCTAGGTGAGGACCAGAGAGATATTCTGATCCCTTGAATCCGGCCTTGTCCAAAGATTCCTAATCTCAATTCACATTTTTTTTTCTTTTTATATAAAAACTAATTCAAAGGAGGATATTCGGTACATGTGTGACCTAGACACCATATTATGGGACCCACCTTCATATTTCATTTTCATGTTTAACAACCTGTACTACAAACAAAAAAGAGAACCAAGCTGTACTATATATAAAGTTGAACGTGTACATATGGATATGGCTTCAACTTAAAAGTACTAAATTACTATTGTACTGCATGATCATCCTATAAAACTTTCATAGTTAGGGTGTGATATTAATTAACAGAGATAATTACACACTATGTGTATAGGACATACAACTATTATAATTGTGTAATTATTTTTTTTAATATGATTTTAATTAGAGTGTATACGATAGTGTGTAATCTAGTGTGTGCAACACAAATTAAGATAATATTAATACGAAGGATTTCTTTGATAAGTCTTTGTATAAGGTCTAGATTTTTTTACTAAGAAAATTTTCATTAATTAATATTAAGGTAAATTTCATTAATTACCCTTGAGGTTTGGGGTAATGCCAAGCAAGTCCACAACTTCTCAAAAGTAATCAATTTGGTCACAAGTACAACTTAGTCCCTAAACAGATGTAACTCTCCCTTCTCTCTCTTCTCCTCTCTAACCCAAACTTCTTCTCTCTTCTCACTCTATCTAAAACGTTTCTTCTCTCTTCTCCTCTTTGATTCAAAGCTCTCTTCTCTCTCAAATTACCACTATAACTGTGCGTACCCAAAAGTAGTTTTGGGCTTGAACTTTATTTGAGGCTTACAATTTATTTACTTTATGGGCTTTTGGATTTCCTACAATGGGTGGTCCTATGTTCGGCACCCCTGATAACTTTATCCCTCGCGTTCCCAGAATACTATCTTCCCTACTTTCCCAAAATGACCACTCTCTTTCCTCCGTATTTTCTCTCTCCACCCTTTCTTTTTCTTTCATCTCCTATTCCCATCTCTTATTTATAGCCTCCCTTAGTGGAAGGATTATGATTGCCTTTATGGTAAGTGGGAGGAGTGGTCCAATACTATTACCCTGAAGTGGGTGATTAGTTGGGAGTGGGAAGAGGTAAAGGTGGCATTGGAACTGATTCCACCGCTGGATGGACCGGTAGCGACATTCCCTAAGCTTTGCGAAGCCCACGAGAGCTCGGCCTTCCGAGAAATTGAAGTCCCCGAACAAGCAGGGTTTTACGTTCACAGTTTACAATATAACGGGATTTATAGTGTTTTCCGAATTTGAGTCGGGTGCCGAGGACCATCCGGGCAATGTTTGTGGACCTGATATAGTATGGGATCCTTGTACATGATGTTTTTTTAGAACTCATGGCCCAACGGGTCTTGGACCTTGTATACGTGGCATTATTGCGATGGGTTTTGTGAGTATTGGGCCTGCAAGGGAACAGCGTCTCATACAATAACCATCGAGACATAATCGACAAGACCTAAGCCACTGATCGGCAATGAATCTTGGTTGCAATGTTTGATTTGGTATTTTCTGTGTAGGTTGGATTTTTTTTTTTTGAATTGGTGGTAGTGGTTTTTTGTTTGTGGGTCTCGTTGATTATGGGTTTGGGTTTGAGAAGAGGTGGGTTTATTGAATTTTCTGGTGTTTTTGGGGTGGGGTTTGTGAACCTTGAGTTTGGGTGTTGTGTATTTTCTGTGTATGTGAACCGTGGTTTGTGGGTATTTTCTATGTATGTGAACCTTAAGTTGTTTGGGCAAGCGTTCTTCAAGGGACGATGACACTGATCTTATGGTGGGGCCATCTCATGGTGTCAATAATGACAAATTTGGTTTCAATGGGGGTGGTGCGTGAGTTTAGTGGTTTGGTGGCTAAAATTGGTTTGGTTTGGCTGTGGGTTTTTGAATTGGTTTAATTTGGGTGGCTGTGACTGTAAATCTGTGGTGGTTGGGCTCCTATTTATGGTTTTGGTTTGTGGTGGTGGTGGGCATTGTAACGATGGTAATGAGGCAGTGGTTTTGGTCTCAACGAGTGGACTTGTGGGTTGTGGTGGTTTTTTTTTTTTTTTCTTTTGGGTACGATTTGAGTTATAACTTGTGGGTTGTGTCGTGAATCGGTGGTGGTTGTCACAGTGGTGGTTTGAGAGAGAAAAGTGGTTTGAGATAGAGTGAGAGAGAGAAGAAAGTCACCGAATAATTACCTTACTAACGCCGTTTAGGGACTAAGTTGTACTTGAGACCAAATTGGTTAGTTTTGAGAAGTTTTGGACCTACTTGGCATTACTTTAAACCTCAGGGGTAGTTAGTGAAATTTACCCTTAATATTAAAATGCAACAATTAAACTTGTTGGTAAGAAATGCTAAATCCTCTAATATATAACTAGCCTTTTCTGACCAAAAAAAAGAAAAAAAGAAAAAGAAAAAAGAAATACTAAATCCCCCCCTCACTATTTTTTCTTTTTCTTTTGGTCAGAAAAAAGAAACACACACATTGTTGTTCTTCTGTTTATTTTTTAGTCTAGTATGTAGTGATTGAATTATGTAACATGGACGACCTTCCTATATGTTAGAGCATTGCATCTAGTTATAAAATTGGTCTTTTCTTCTCAAGAAAAAAAATTTTATAATAAAAAATCATGTAATACATCCTGTGTACTACAAAGGTTTTTGTTTTTTGAGAAGCAAGCTGTACTGTATAAAGTTGAATGTGTACAAATGGATATGGGTATAACAATACTAAATTACTAAAGTACTGCGTGAACATACTATCTGACTTTCATAGTTGAGTGTATTTGTAAAAGAGTATTATTATAATTACACATTATATAACATGGATAATCTTCCTATATGTTAGACTATTAGAGCATTTTCATTAAGTTATATATAAAAAAAAAAGTCCAATTTTGATCACCAAAAAGTTACTTTTTTTACTTTACCCACTGATTTTGAAAATACCCTACATCCTATTCTCTATTTTGCATTATACTATATTAAGTTAGCTATATTTAATATCCACACAACAACAACATCAAAACTCATCAACAGCCCCCCCTCCCAAACCCCAGCCACCTGATCCCAACCCATTGCAATCCATACAACCCTTTTACGATTAACCCATCACAACCCACTTCCGATTTCAACCTATCACAACCCCACAGACACCCTCCACCATTGCCATTGAACTGGGTCTAATTCGAGGTGTATGAGTTTGGTCCTATTTGCCACGACCCACACCACCTTAGAGAGAGAGAGAGAGAGAGGCGTAGGGGGAGCGAAGAGATTGAGTTTGAGAAAGAGAATTTCTAATGAGGAGGAGAGAGAAACTGAATTAAAAAAAAAAAGGAACCAAATAAGAAATAGATAGGCAATAGTGATGATGTATTTTTTTTAGATACTATTGTAGAACAATGTCATGATATATTTTGTGCATTTTTGTGAACAATGTTATCTATTTTGCATTTTTATGGGTTTTACATCATCCAATAGGAATGCTCTTAAATCCTTTTATCTTTGACATAAACAATTGAATCTCACTTAATTCAACGTTTTTAGGCAAAAATACATATTGGTCACTTTTAATGCGTTTACGATCATTTTAATCCTTGTATTTTAAAATTGTATATTTAAACCCTCAACTTTGAGAATACACCCTATATATATATATATCCCTTCCATGACTATTACTGTTAATATCAATCATCCCTGATTTAATTTAATCCATGATAGAAGAAGAAACACCAACCGCTCGATCTCGCACCTGCAGCAATCATGGTCGCTTTAGTCCATCCCAACCTTGCTTAATATATATCACCATCATCAATATTCAATAATATTACAAAATGGCAATTAAGCTGTGTTAGCAAACAAATTAAAGCCAAGCCATTGAGCTGTGCTTCAGGATTTATCATACGCATTAATTGAGAGCATCAATAAACATTATTATTCATGGAACTGAATTCAATGATAAAACTAACTAACTAACTAACTATTATAAGTTAAAAAAAAAAAAAAAAAACTATTATAAGAGACTGTTATACAGAGGGAAGTGAGGATTATGTATATTGTAGCAGGCGAGCGAGCTTGCTCATCTAGGTACTTAAAAACGACTGATCGAGCTTGCTCATTAATTAGTATTAGTATTAGTGGAAATTTAGATATTTCACAGTTATGATTTAGATAATGTAAGAGTGAATAATAAAGTGAAGGAGGAAGATGGTTCTGAGTGGTGGTTGACATGCTTTTATGGATGGCCGGAAGCGCAGCAAAAACATAAGTCTTGGGAGTTACTAAACCATCTCAAGTCTTTTGTAGAGGGTCCTTGGCTATGTATAGGAGATTTTAATGCTTTTCTTCAGTCCTCTGAAAAGCTTAGCATACGGCCAGCACTAGCAAGCCAGGTTGAAGATTTTCGGGCTGCACTGGAGGAATGTCATTTGGAGGATTTGGGTTTTAAGGGTTACCCTTATACTTGGAACAATAAACGGCCAGGAGAGGCAAATACAAAAATCCGGTTAGACAGAGCTGTTGCAACGAGGGAATGGAAAGAAAAATTCCAGCTAAGTTCAATAGTGCATTTAGCCCCTCATGCTTCAGACCACTTGCCCATTGTTCTTCACACACAAAAATTTGAGAAGAATAGCAGACAAGGGAGGAGAGGATTTAAGTTTGAGGAATCTTGGCTGCTTTGGGAGGAATGTGAGACTATTGTGAAAGAAGCATGGACTTTGGCGCATAATGGAGGGCACGAGTTGGCAAGTATCAAGCAGAAAATTCAGAATTGTGGGGATCAATTACGAGCTTGGGGTTTTTCTAAGGCTAGGCCGAACAATGAAGACATCAAACAGCTCCAAAAAAGATTGGAAAATTTGAACATGGCGGTGACTATGGAAGCTTCAAGGGTAGAATTTTTGGAGGTGAGCAAGGAGTTGGATGATTTATTGATGAAACAGGAGATTTTTTGGGCACAAAGATCTAGAGTTTCTTGGCTAAAGCATGGAGACAAGAATACAAAAAATTTTCACTCTAAGGCATCACAACGGAGGAGGAGGAATTATATCCAAGGTGTAAAAAATTCTGATGGTGATTGGGTGGAGGAGGTGGAAGATATTTCTCAGGTAGCAATTAATTATTTTGAGAACTTGTTTCATGCAGGTACTTGTACTCAGGCTGATGATTGTCTTAGCACAGTGGAGCGTAAGGTGACCTCAGATATGCAACAGATATTGTCCAGTGATTTTACTGTTGATGAAATCAAGATAGCAGTGTTCCAAATGGGACCAACAAAGGCGCCTGGACCTGATGGTATGAATGCTCTTTTCTACCAAAAGTTTTGGCATATAGTGGGTGATAATGTGATTAATGCAGTGTTAGACTTTTTACAGTCTGGTGTTATGGAGCCTGATATAAACCATACTAACATTGTTTTGATACCTAAAATTAACTCTCCTGAGAGAATTTCTGATTTTAGGCCAATTAGCTTGTGCAATGTCATTTATAAAATAATTTCCAAAGTGCTGGCTAACAGATTGAAACAGATTCTACCATCTGTGATATCTCCTACCAGGGAGGCTTATTACTGACAATGTGCTGGTGGCTTATGAAGTTTTACACTCTATGCACTCTCGAAAAAAAGGAAAAACAGGATCATTGGCTTTGAAGCTTGATATCAGTAAAGCTTATGACCGTGTTGAGTGGGATTTTCTGCAAGGCATAATGATTAAATTGGGATTTCCAAACAAATGGATTCAGTGGGTGATGGGGTGTGTGACCACTCCCTCCTTTTCCATTCTTATAAATGGAAAAGAGTATGGAAATATCCGGCCATCTAGAGGACTTCGGCAAGGGGATCCCCTTTCTCCATATTTGTTCCTATTATGTGCAGAAGGTTTTACTTCATTATTGGCAAAAGCAGAGTTGGATGGTCGTAGGAGCTTCTATATGTCGGAGGGCGCCTAGAATATCAAGTCTAATGTTTGCTGATGACTCAATAATTTTTTGTCGAGCCACTAGTAATGAGGTTGGAGTGATTAATGAAGTTTTACAAACTTATGCCAATGCTTCTGGCCAATGTATTAATATGGAAAAATCCTCTGTCTATTTCAGCAGTAACACTCAAGAAGGGAAAAAAGCAGAAATTGTGTCATTGTTAGGGGTGAAGGTGGTGGAAAGATTTGAATCATATTTGGGGCTACCAACTTTGGTGGGAAGGGCAAAGTATCAAACTTTTTCCTTTCTAAAAGATAGAGTTTGGAAAAAATTGCAAGGGTGGAAGGGTATAATGTTATCAAGAGCAGGCAAGGAAGTATTAATAAAAGCAGTTATACAAGCAATTCCTACATATACTATGGGGGTTTTCCAGTTGCCAGTTAAATTGTGTGCGGAACTGAATGCCTTGTGTGCTAAATTTTGGTGGGGACAGGTGGGAAATGGTAGAAAGATCCATTGGAAGAATTGGGATAGCCTAACTCAACCAAAGGTTGAAGGAGGGATGGGATTTCGGGATTTGAGATTGTTTAATTATGCTATGCTAGCTAAACAAGGCTGGAGATTAATGCAGGACCAAAATTCTCTCTTTTTCAAATGTTTCAAAGCTAGATACTTTTCGAGATGTCAATTCTTGGATGCTGCTGTGTCCCCAAATTGCTCGTATGTATGGCGAAGTATTGTGGCTGCCATACCAATTTTGAGAAGTGGATCTTGTTGGCGTGTATGGAATGGTGAATCCATAAAAGTTTTGGTGGATAAATGGATTCCAAATTATCCATCAAATAGGATGTTGCATCCGGTTCATGAGGGAGAGGAGGATTGGAGAGTTTCAGATCTTATTGATTTGGATTTACATGGGTGGAGGCGAGATGCTATCATGGAAACTTTTAATAGAGAGGATGCGGAAGCTATATGTAAAATCCCATTAAGCCATAAGCGTGTGGCTGATGCTATGGTATGGCTACATAATAAAGAGGGAGCTTACACAGTTAAATCCGGATATCATGTGGCAAGGAAAGTATTGAGGGAATGGGCTGAAAGTTCAACAGGTGCTGGGCAGCAATTATGGAAGAAATTGTGGAAAATAAGGGTGCCAAACAAAATGAAAGTATTTGCTTGGAGGGCTTGTCATGAGATACTGCCAACCCGTGTAAACTTGGCAAAAAGAAATATAATTGGAGACAATTTATGCCTTTGCTGTCAGAGAGCTCCAGAGACCGTGATTCATGCCATTTGGGAGTGTCCAGCAGCCCAAGATGTGTGGGCGGGTAGTTCCATCATGATGCAGAAATGTGCTACTAACTTTCATGATTTTATGCAGCTTTTCGAGGTATTGTTGAACAGACTTGATGCAGCTGGGATGGAGATCTTTGTGGTGCAAGCTTGGACTGTGTGGAACCAGAGGAACTCAATGGTGCATGGCGGACAGATGAAGCATCCTTGTTGGTTGAACAAACGAGCGGCAGATTACATGGAAGAGTACAGAATAGCGCAAGAGCAGCTGGTTGTCTCGAACACAATATCAAGTGGACACCATTGGCAGCCTCCACCTCAGAATATGTATAAATTGAATTTTGATGCAGCTGTGTTCATGGAGCAACAGTGTTCTGGGGTTGGAGCAATAATCAGAAATGTTCAAGGGGAAGTAATGGCTGGGATGTCGGCTAAGGGGTCCTATGTGAGAGATAGCGAAGAGGCTAAAGCTTTGGCGTGTCGACAGGCAGTGGTTTTTGCCATGGAAGCTGGATTTTCAGAGCTTGTAGTTGAAGGCGATAACAACACAGTAATGAGAGCTATATCAGATGTGTCCTACCGTAACTCCTTGCTTGGACATATTTATGATGATATTTGTGTTTATCTGAATGGGATGAGGCAGATTTCAATCAGTTGTGTTAAGCGAGGGGGGAATATGGCTGCGCATTCTTTAGCTAGGTATGCAAAAAATGTTGATGATGTAATCTATTGGATAGAGGATTCACCACCGCCGGCGGTGGAGGCTTTGTACCAAGACTCTTTACATAATATTGAATGAATGAATGCTTTCTTTTCAAAAAATAATAATAATAATAATTTCACGGGTATGATTTAGAATTAGATATTTAAATTTGTATTATTAAGATCCTTTTGGATATATACTGCTGTCAGTTTCTTTCATACCTTCTCCCCTCTTTTTGTGTATGTGTTAAAAATACTTATATTCTATATAAAAAAATATATTATTAAAAGCTTTTGTTAACAACAAATTAATTAAAGTTATTATATTAGATGCGCTCTCAAAGTTTTAAAAATACCACCGCACACTCTTGATATAATGGTCACTCTACAAGTATAAGTGCTAAGGGTTGGGGTTCAAGTCACCAGGAGGAAGTTTCACACACATATACACTTAGATTATGTTAGAGTAAAATTTCTATCTTATATAAAAAAATGTTTAAAAAAGTATAAAATGACGGTAGATACAAACTCATTAAGCATCCAATTAAGTTGGTATTCTTTATAAAAATTACAACTATTATTATTAAAACCAACAATTACTATTTATAGGGTGTATTTGTTTGGAGGCAAAATAAGGTAGATGAAAAACTTTAGAAAGAAAATGGAAAGGAAAACTTTTTTGAGTGTGTTTGATTAGGTGGAGAGGAAGGAAAATAATTGGTGGGGCCTAGGTGCTTTCTCCCTAGGCCTACCAAAAATTTTTCTCCCCAAAATGGAGAGAAAATTGAAGGGAGAAATTGGACATCATTTTTAGACGAAAATGGCCATGTGCAATTGCACATCGTCTTCATCTACGTTGCTTTTCTTCACAATTTTTTTTTTCTTTTGATTTACTGGGCAGGTGTTGCCGGCCTCTTTTTTTTTTTTTTGATTTACTGGGCAGGCTTGTCCAGTATTTTTTTTTTTTTTTAGATGTGATTTTTTATGGACATGATTTTTTTTTTTTAATAAATTTAGGTGATTGATTTTTTTTTTTATCACTTTTTTTGTTTTGATTTGGCATAATTTTTTAATAAAGATATATGTGTAAATTTATACAAGCTCACTTTTTTCATTCCCCCATTTTTTCATTCCCAACCAAACAAAAATGAGGAAAATTAAAATATTTTCTATCCTCCCACTTTTCTATTCTCTCATCATTTTATATCTTTCTACTTTTCCACCCCTCCCACCAAATAGACCCGTCGGCTCATCACATGTTTGAAGATTAGACATGGAACGTAGAGGTCGTCTATAATAATTAATATACTAATACTGTTACTGTATTTCTTTTTTTCCTGAGCTGAAGAAAATCAAAATTAAATTGTACGTGTCTCTTCAGTTCATTTAAAGGCCATATGACTCTTGCAGTCCCTGAAAACTGCCTGACTACTCAATATTCACCCCTCATTCATTTGACCAACATAATTAATGTCATAATTGAAATTTAGCTATAGAATATTCGAAGACCTAATAAGCATAATTAAAACTTAAGGAAATAACTAATTAAATAAGAAAAATCTCGTCTCCCAATTTTCAAATGTAAGAAACAAAGACTTGTGTATCACCTGCATGTAGTCAAACTTTAAAAGAAAAAATATATATATATATATATATATTTATACTTTATTTCATGAATTAATAGCAACATTTTATCCCCTTCTTTGTCTTTATTAAAATAAAGTGTGCGTATTTGTGTTTATTAGTAACTGTGTAATGATGTATTCATTTATATATTGCACGCACGTTGATATGCTTATTAATTTCGTGATTTAACTGGACTACATTGACTTAAGTGATTTGTGTAACCCTTTCCCTTTCTTTCTAGAAATTAAAACGTGTCACCTAGTTAAACATATAATCAATGTTACATGAATATATATAATCCATAAGCAGTGTGTGTTTACTTGCATGGCTATGTATTATGTTTATGATTGAACCGGACATTCAGTTGAGCAATTGGTGAATCCCTAATTTCCTTTATCCGCAGTTTTTACATAATTATTTGTACGTGATCAATTAATTAATACTACCTTGCAACCCTATGTATATACATACATACACTTAAAAGATACACATTAAAATGCATAATATAATTCTTACATATATAATTTAAATATTATTGATAGTCATTCTTATATATATTTTTTAACTCTTTAAAAATTCTTGTAAGAATGTTATTAGGTAGAAAATGTAAATTGTCAATTTTTCAAATATTTTTATGTTCATTAATTGTAGGCTCTTTGGTTTTTGTACACAATAACTCACTTGAATGGAGATTCATGATATGGTTCCATATTTGATTCCAAAATTAAGAAATAAAATCCTCTCTAAAAATAAATAATTTAAGACAAATGACACCAAATTGGACTTCAATTGTAAATTTAATTGGATTTTCTCTAAACTTTACCTATTATTATGTAAGTTACATTTAATTAAGCATTGATTTCAGTTTCAAGTTATTTTCAAATTGCATACATTTGGCCGGTTATACCGCCTTATTTTTAGTATCATATCATAATGTCTCCCATTCTCCATATTTTGTTTTACATTTATTTTATGATAACTCTCCCCTTCCCCTTCATTTATCTCCACATCTGTTACATTTTCTCCATTCTCATTTGTTATTATGTTTCCTCTTTTCTAGAATTATTATGGTTGTAAGCTTCTTTTATCACTCATGTTTAAAATTTTGTGTCATCAATTTATGTTAACCAGCACTCTCCTAGTTATCTGCTTCTTCTAGTTTCTGTGTTTAGCCCCACAGTTTGTTTCAAGGAAGTGTGAGTTTGACTTGTAAGTCCTGGAATCCTAAATAAGTGGCCATTTAGCTGGAAATAGGTGTTTGAGGCTTAAAGTTAGGAATGACAATCAGTCATGGAATGCATCCCCTATAATAAATCAAAGGTTAAGTACAGTAATTTGAAGATAAAAGTGATTAGGTTTTGATTGTTTAACCTAGATTCTCGATCCAAAACTATGAACAGGTTGTTTAGAAGTAGCTCTTCCACTAGCTCTAAATCACCCATCCTTGAGATTCTAGAAGACATTAGAATTCTTAATTCAGAGTCTTATGAGGTACCAGACTTGGATTTAAACTTAGGTGATTGGAATATCCCTAAAGTCCCCACCAATCAGATGTATAAGTCTTCCTAAGCTCTTAAAAAAGCTTTTAAGACAGATTACCATGTTAAGACTATAAAACAAGTTTATGGTATAAACAAAGAATATGAAACATGTTATTTTTTTTCACCATCAACCCTAACTGCCCATCGGAAGGAGGGACGCAACTTTTACACATAGGTTTAGTCAAAGTAGGAGTTAAACCCTTAATCAAAGAAGGTTTGAATTGTTCAATCCTTATAGCCCTTAGAGACACAAGGCACATCAGATTTGAGGATAGTCTCTTAGGAACCATCCAAACCAATCTTAGTAGTGGACTAATCCATTTCGATTGTTTCCCCAACTTCACAGTTTCCCTTCATAACCCTCATATTAGGAAAGCCCTCACCTTAAATATCAAGACTTCAAGAACCCTCATGGTACCAAGAACTAAAAAGTTAGCCTTGATATACAGAGTGTACTACAAGTGCATTAGGACAAACCTAAATGTCCAAGCCCTTAACAAGAAAGCAAAAGGAGAGACCACTCTTATCCATACCATAGCCCCTGGATCTCAGATTCAAGTACCCAGGACCCTTAAGTAGATAGAGGTCTCATTCCCACAAGATTGAACTCTGTAAAATGAAAATTATTCTTTTCAAATCCAACACCCTATCCAAACCCCAAATTTAGACTTTGTCCAGCAATTAACTGATGGAACTATAAGGCTAAGTTTTGACCAGTCCAGGTTTAGATTTCCTTTAGATCTTCATCAACCTAGAATGGAGTCCCCTATTCTCCTCAAAGATAGACCTGCATCCCAGTGTTGCTTATCTAGACCCCTACCCCTTGACAAAAACTTGGATCTAGAACTCTAAGGAGTCAAGACTAGATCCCAAGTTAGCACACCATGCTACACAGCCAAACAAGAGTCAGTGGTGGATGAGGATGAAAATCATAGTCAATCCTCTCCAACTCAGTCAGACTTTGAGTAGACTGAATCCCCAGTAGGTCACTAGCTCAATATCATAAAAAAGGACTTCACCCCAGATCATAAATCTTCAGGTGATGATTTTGACTCTGAAACAAACAAAGCCAAAAGGGAAACCTATAAGGCAAATCATACCAAGGAACAAAAGATATAAGTATACAATAAATGGCAAGAGTTCATGAAAGAGATATTAGCAAATGTCCATTTCTTTGAATATTTTGAGAACCATTTTGAATGGCGCAGGAAATCTTGTGTTATCACCAAGACTAATTGGACCAAAGAGAACAAGGAAGTAGTTTGATCTAGTCACCCTCCCTTAGAAAATATAACCATCAAACACCAAGGTTTTGAAGTAGTTGCTACTCTTTTTAGGAGACCTTCTAGTGAAGATAAACCAGTAAAAAAGGTCATGGAGCAAAACAACTACACCAACTAGTGTTTAGATGTCATAGAAAAACAGCCAGACAGAATAGAAGATAAGATAGAAGCCAAGATCATTCCCCAGTCAGGAAACCTTATCAGACCTATCTCGTCTTTAGAAAAACCTTTAGTCAAACTGCTGGTAACCCGGCAAACCAGTTTCAGGTCTAAAGACAAAACAACATTAGAAATAGTCAACCAGAAGTTAGAAGAACTAGTAAAAAAGGAACCAATTACCTCTTCGACTAGTAGAGACCCTAAATTATCCACCCTAGACATCCATACAACCTTTAGCAGTTCCAGCAAAACCTCTTCACCATCCTAGAATAACCCCAACCAATCTTACCAAAAATTGGTATCCCAGACCAACACCCCCTGACCTCCAGTTTGAGGAAAAGAATGCTAGCAATTAGTTCTTAGTATCTTCTGATAAACTCTATGAATGGAATATAGATGGATTATCAGAACAAGAAATCATAAATAAGATTCAACACATGACCATAGTAACCAATAACTACCTCAATGAACACCACCCTTATACCGAAGTATTTGAACTTCTGGTCTTAGGTTTCACAGGATAGCTTCTGTCATGGTGGAACCATTACCTAACAGAAGATTCAAAGGAACAGATCAAAAGTGCAGTACGGAATGATGAGGAAGGATATCCAATCTTTGATGAAGCCATAGGTCAAGGTGTCCCAAATGGAGTGAACACCCTAATCTATACCATTACAAGGCACTTCATAAGAACCCCTAGCAACATCACAACAAAGATACACGACCAGTTAAGTAACCTCAGGTGCCCTACCCTTAGTGATTACAAGTGGTATGAAAGATGTCTTTACCACCAGAGTCATGCACAGAAACGATTGTAACTCTCCATTTTGGAAGGAGAAGTCTATCAATGTCTTACTTAGTCTTTTTGCCCATAAGATTAGGGAAGCCCTCAGTGACTCCTCAGGAGTTATAGATTATGACAACCTGATCTATTGAGATATATCTAGTGTCATTAGCAGGGAAGGCCTAAAGATGTGCATAGATATGAAAATCCAAAACCAGGCCAATAAGGACAAAAGAAAAGCTAAGTACGAAGTCAAAAAATTTTGTACTAAGTATGGCTTACTTTCCACAGCCCCATATAAGAGGAACCTAAGGGAAAAGAATACCCTAAGAAAAGAACAGACTCCAAGTATTATAGAAGTCATAAGAAGCCCAGCAATTTCAGCAAAAATGATTTCTATAAAAAGAGCAAGAAATCCAGAGATTACCATAAGGTCAATTGCAAAAGAAAAGATTCAACACAAAAAAACATTTGATAAGAAGCATAGCGAATGTTATAAGTGTGGCAAGAAAGGCCATTTTAAGTCAAAGTGTAGATCCAAAGCTAAAACTTTAATCAACACCCTCCAAGGTAACCAAACTAGCAAAGATGAAATTTTCAAGCTGCTGGAACTCAACCACACAGACAGTGAGTCCTCCAGTAGTTCTAGTGACCATGAGATCTTCTAGATAAACCAGTCATCATCTTCTAAAGAGTCATCCAGCATCTCTAGTAGTCCAGACATTAGGATAGGATGTAAAGATAGTTGTTGCAGGAACAAATCTGTCAATGTTCTTAGCCAACAAGAAGAGCTTCTCCTCAACCTAATAGAAAAGGTAGAAGACCTAGTTGTTAAGACACAATACCTTAGCAAGTTTCAAAAAACTTTAGTCAGAAAAACAAAGGAAACCAAACCCAAGCACTCTGAACCTCCAGTTAACCTAGACAAAATCTTCAATAGATTTGCCAAAGCTAAGAAAGAAATCACAGTTAATGACCTTCAACATGAAATCAAGGAAACCAAATCTGAGATTAGAACCCTTAGGGAAGAAGTTCGGAAGCTTGACCAAGCTCTAACCATCCTTAGGATTGATCACAATTTCCTTAATAAAAAAATCAAGCAAGGTAATGATGAGGAAGGCCCCTCATACGAAAACCCTTTAGATGACGAAATAGAAATGTCTATGATGAGTCAGTCAACCCTACAACGAGCATAGCCTTAGAAGAGACCAGAAATACATAGATACAATTAGTGGGATTGATTTCCAAAAATGGAATTCTAAAGTCAAGATTTTCATTAGCAAAGATTTTGAATTTGAGGTTATAGCCTTTATAGATTCAAGAGTAGATCTCAATTACATCCAAGAATGAATCATTCCCTCCAAGTATTTTCAGTAGACTAGGGAAGGATTACCCTCAGCAAACGGTAGCAAGATGTAGATTAAATACAAAATCCCAAGAGCCCATATGTGTCAAGATAACACATGCTTCAAAACAGCCTTTGTCCTAGTTAAGAATATGACAAATAGAGTTATCCTAGGAAACACTTTCATGTGCTTGTTATATCCATTCATCACGGATAATAAAGGAATCACTACCCATCCTTTTGGTCAGCCATTTAAGTTTAGGTTTCTCAGGTGCCCGGTGTTGGAAAAATATAGTTTGTATTGCATACAAAACATATGCAGCGGAAAATCAACGGATCTACATCATTCACAATAGATAACATGTACCATGTAAATTTCAGAATTTAAGAATAAGATAGTGTACCTTGGTACGATGAAATTCAAAACCAAAGATTAGAAGTACTTGGGAACACTTTTAATCTTCACTTTAATTCCATTTCTACCCAAGAAGTGTGGTCTCTCAATTAGTTTACACGTATATGCATTCAAGGGAGAATAAGAGAGTGGCTTACACTCACATACACATCATTTCATTCTACACAAGTGCCTTATAAAATTTTGTATATTTCTCTCCTTATATCTAATTGATTATCTAATTGGACTAGCCTTTTGGGTCATTCCAATTGGGCTTTAGTATGTGGCTTGAAGTGGAATCAAAATGGAACAAATAAGACTCTAGCTCCAATGGGCCTTGGGCTTTTCTGTCAACTCTTGATAAGTTCAAAGTTACCATTAATTATATTTAATACCACTATATAAATATAATTACACTCTAGGCCTTATTAATAAATTATATCCCAAGACTTTATTATACATGTTACTCCTTCATTAAAATATTCGTAGTAATACAAAGTCATGAATGTTGATTGCCTCTTTGAAGATTACTACATCTTAATTCTTGATTGCTCGGTTTAATTCTTTAAGTTATTCATCATATATTTATAAAATTCAATTTCATAAATATATACTTTAGTAACATCTTACTAAAGTAGTTAGGCATAACGTTCTGAATAACTAAACTCATTAAACTTATTTCAAGGAAATATTTTATATCTCCATTAAGAGATTATAAATTTCATTTTGAGAATATATGTTCCATCAACATTAAATGTGGCTACTCGACATACTAAGGTTTTGATCGTGATTTTAGATCTCACTCCTGATATATCAAAGCAACCTACACCTTATGACCAGGTTCATTATTCTCTCAAGATTAAGAGTTCATGTAAATAAAAATCGTGAGATTTATTACTCATTTGATAGTCGTTAGGAGAATAATAAATCTCATAGCGATCTAGTTCAATATGTCTTAATTCTTAAAACATATCAACAGATCAATTAGAAGTCTCTACTTCCATGATCAAGACAAATCATCTTAGTTGATGTGCTATAGTCTTCGTAAATGTAATGCCCAATTTCATGACCGACTACGAACTAAAATTCTGAGTTTACAAAAAAACTTGTGATTTATATCTTTTGTGACTAAATTACATACTATGCATCTCATGGACTATATGATAATGTCCAAATATTTATGTTACCATTATTTTAGATAATAAAAAAAAAATTTATTAATCACAACATTAAGTCATATATAATGTCATACATAACATCATACAATAGGATTTAAAGGGCATATATCCTAACAATCTCCCACTTACCCTAAAGACTATTGTGCACTAATCTAACTCTCATTCCCTCCAAATGTGACTAAAAAATCCTTTGGGGCAAGGCTTTGGTAAAGGGATCTACTAGATTACTTACACTATCAATCTTTGCTACTACTACATCTCCTCGAGCAACAATGGCTCGAATGATGTGGTACTTTATTTCTATGTGCTTTCCTTTCTTGTGATTTCTTGGATCCTTGGATTGTGCAACCGCTCCACTATTGTCACAGAACAATGTGATAGGAACTTGCTCCATTCTCACAACATCAAGATCAAAAAGGAATTTCTTGAACCAAATAGCTTCCTTTGTTGTTTCACAAGTAGCAACATATTCAACTTTCATAGTGGAGTTGGCAATACAAGATTACTTAATACTCCTCCAACTTGTGGCTCTACCTTCCAAAGTGAATACACAACCTGAAGTGGACTTTCTAAAATCAAGATTTGATTGAAAATCCTCACATCGGAAAACAAGCATATAATCTCTCGTTTTCCTTAGATACTTGAAAATATACTTTACAGCTTGCTAATGTTTAAGTTTTGGATTTGATTGATATCAGTTGACCATGTCAACTGAATAACAGATATCAGACCTAGTACATAGCATGGCATACGTGAGGCTTTTCACTGCAGAAGCATAGGGAGCTTGTCTCATCATATTTTCTTCCTCAAGAGTCTTAGGCCTTTGGTCATCAGACAGAGGAACTCCATGTCTGAAAGGAAGTAATCATTTCTTGGAGTTTTGCATGCTAAACCATTCTAGAACCTTATTTATATATCCAACTTGTGACAAGCCTAACATTCTATTCTTTCGATCTCGCCAAAGCTTGATCCCTAGAATAAAGTTAGCTTCGCCCAAGTCCTTTATATCAAATTAGCTTAACAACAAAACCTTTATTGATGACATAACCCCTACATCATTTCCAATGAGTAGAATATCATCAACATAAAGTACTATGAACATTATTACTTTATCTCGATATCTTTTGTAAACACATGGTTCATCAAGATTTTGTTCAAAACCAAAAGACTTGATTGTTTGATCAAATCTGATGTTCCATGATCTAGATGCTTTCTTAAGTCCATAAATGGACCTTTTCATCTTGCATACGATATGCTCTTAGTTCTTTGCTATGAAACCTTCCGGTTGCATCATATAGATTTTTTCTTCAAGATTGCCATTAAGAAATGCAGTCTTGACATCCATTTGCCAAATCTTATAATCATAATGAGCAACAATGGATAAGAGAATTCTGATTGATTTAAGCATTGCTATTGGCGAAAAAGTTTCCTCATAATCAATACCTTCTTTTTGTGTATATCCTTTTGCCACTAGTCTTGCCTTAAAGGTTTCGATATTTTTATCTATCCCTCTCTTCTTCTTGTAAACCCATTTGCAACCAACGTGTTTAATGCCATTAGGCACTTTTACAAGATCCCAAACTTGTTTGGAATACATAGAATTCAATTCAGATTTCACAACTTTGACCCAATGATGTGCATTTATATCTTTCATTACCTCTTCATAAGTGTAAGGATCAGACTCAGCCTCTTTTACGATAGCTTCATAAGTTTTTCCCAGACCTATAAATCTTACAAGTGGCCTTATAATCCTCCCACTACGACGAGGGACCTGTGTACTAGTCATCTCATGAGTAGAATCTTGTGGTGTATCTAATATAGCTACATCATTCCTAGTTTCATCCATTGGTTGTTCAATTACAGGTTTATTCATTTCAACCAAAACAACTCTACTTCTAGGACTATAATCATTCATCTAGTCATTTTCAAAAATTTGGCATTTGTACTAACAAACACTTTATTATCTTTATGACTATAGAATAAATCTCCTATAGTTCCTTTTGGATACCCTAGAAAGAAAACCACTTCTATTTTAGATTGTAACTTGTCAGACTTTCCTTTCAACGTATGCGCTGGACAACCCCAAATATGGAGATGTCTCATAGGCTTACGCCCAATCCACAACTCTACAGGTGTTTTAGGAACAAACTTCGAAGGTACTAAATTTAGAAGATACATTGCAGTATTTAAGGCATATTCTCAAAAAGAAATTGGTAGAGTCGAATAACTCAACATGGATATAACCATATTTAAACAGTCCTATTTCTTCTTTCTGCTACACCATTTTGTTGTGGTGTTCTAGGTGTAGTCAACTGGGATATAATCTCATTTTCAGTTAAGTAATCCTTGAAATCCCCAAGAAGGTATTCGCCACCTTGATCAATCAAATGGCCTTTATGCATTTACCTAATTGATTCTCAACTTCAGCCATAAACTCTTGGAACTTTTCAAAAATTTTGGACTTCCGCTTCATTCGGTACCCATAACCAAATCTAGAGTAATCATCAATGAAAGTAATGAAATACTCATAGCCAACTCTTGCTTGGATCGACATAGGACCACATACGTTAATGTACTAGTTCTAGCAACTATTGGGCTCTTTTACCTTTTGCATTAAAAGGTCTTTTGGTCATTTTACCCTCCAAAAAAGATTCACAAAGTGGAAATCCATCAAAATCCAATGGCTTTAAGAGTCCATCTTTGATCAGTCTTTGAATTCTGTTTGAATTAATATGACCCAAATGAAAGTGCCAAAGATATGCATCACTAGTAGAAGGAAACTTTCCCTTTAATGGTTTCACATGTGAATTATTATCTAATTCAAAATTGTATAATTCATGCTTATTAGGAGTTAAAATATAAAGACCATCAACAATATTTTCAGAACAGATAAACACTTTATCCTTCTTTATTACAATATTGTCTTTCAGGATAACACAATATCCATGTTTACTTAAATAAGTTGCAGAAATTAAATTCCTACGACCATTAGGTACATACAAACAGTCTTCCAATATTAAAACTCTAAAACCAAAGCATAAATTAAACACTCCAACAGCTACAACTGGAATTCTGCCCCATCAGCCAAGGTAAGAAATAGTTCTCCCTCATACAGCTTTCTGGTCTCCTGGAACCCTTGCAAAGAATTGCAGATATGATTAGTACAACCTGAATTCACACACCAAGAATCCGTGGGATTTTGTACTAAAAATATTTCAAGAAGGAATGAACTTTTCATACCCTTATTCTTGGCAGCTCTGATTATTGGACAATTCATCTTCCAATGACATTTCTCGCCACAATGGAAACACTTTCCTTTGGCGTAATCCTTTTTCTTTCTCTTGTTGGCAACTCCTAAGGCAATTTGTTTACCATCGCTTGGTGAAATCCTTCTTCTTCTTCTTCTTCTTTTTACCCTTGCCTTTCGATTTAGGTTGAGAAGTAAAAGCTTCAACCATATTAGCATCAACACTGGCTGTACCAAGAATGCCTTTTGTTGCCACCAACTCATTCATTAATTCAGACAATGTATAAATCTTTCTGTTCATGTTATAATTAAGTCTGAATTTCTTGAATGATTCTGGCAATGATTGGAGAATCATATCCGCTTGGAATTCTCCATCAATGTCGGAACCTAAAACCTCCAGTGTATTAAGATGAGAGATCATCCTAAGACAATGCTCCCTTATTGGAGTACCTTCAGCCATTTTGGTATTATAAATTTGCCTCATAGTTTTTTACCTTGCAGAACGGCCTTGCTCACCAAACATCTCCTTTAGACTTAGCATGATGTCCAAAGCTAGTTCTACATCCTGCATTTGATGCAGTAGAACATGTGAAATAGATGCTAGGATATAACACTTGGCCATCTCATTAGATTTTTGCCAACAATCATATCGTTGTTTTTCCACAAAAGGAGCATCTAATGATTGAAAGTTAGGACAAGGTTGACTTAGCACATACTTGTGCTCTTCAGTAGTTAGAACAATGTCCAATTTTTTTTTTCAGTCAACATAATTGGATCCAGTTAGTTTGTTTTGATTAAGAATAGCAACAAGCGGGCTAAAAGATGCCATGATTTAAATCAAAAAATAACAAACATAAATTAATAAGTAAACCGGACATTATCAATTTAGCATATAAACATATGATATGGAACCTTAATAAAACCATAACATAAAATATGCAACAACAACCCAATCCATATTCAATATCCCTCAGCATAGAGTGAACATAAAATACTATGATTGATTGAGAACTATTCTTATTATTAGTGCTATCATAATAACTCTTATCAAACACTAATAATATGTCGTTATACATTTAGCCTCTAAATAATAATAGTAAGAACTCAGCATAGAGAATACTATAATATTTAGTCTAATGTATACCATTGTCTAGAGCCATGTGTAGCCACATTTCATCTACCATTAACAGGTTTATCTTGTAGTACCATGATACAAAACACCTTCCGCATGGAATGCAAAGCTCAAGGCTAAGACAAGGTGTTTGATCAAACCACTATAAACTAGGAAGTTCAATCTTGTAGCACCATGAATTAAATACACTTCACATGGAATGCAAAGCTTGAAGCAAAGACAAAGTATATATTTCATATGACTATGAACCGATGATGGAGGCCATAAGATGCAACCCTTGTATCTCTCTCCCACTAGATATTTTAAAAGAAAGGTTTTTAATTAGAAATAATGTGTAATCTCATTACACATAGCCTTGCACTTCATCTATGTTTTAACGCTTAATGAAATTTCAAAAACAGGTCATTTCGATCTGTCCAAGGTATTTCTCGATCGATCGAAATCTTCATCAAATCCATTTCAAAGTTTTTGGATGACTCGATCAGTTCTCGATTCCTATTCGATCGATCAAAAAAACAAATTCGATCGATCGAAAGGAATTTTCGATCGATTGAAAAATTGAAGAAATCTATCACAAAGTCTCGGGTTGACTTGATCGATCAAAAAGAACATTCGATTGATCAAAAGTGATTCTTGATCGATCGAAACTCGCGAAACTGAATTTTTCAAAATTTTCTAATAATCATTTTTGACATTTCACTTGAACAAAACATCTTTTCTTGATCACATCAGAAAGAGATTGAGATCAAAACTGAATTCCATTAATGCTATAGCCTTAAAGTTCAATCTAACATACTTAATATCAAACTTAAACAATATCATAACATCAATATCAGTTTTTATCAAACAATAATTTCAATAACCATGCAGAAAATTGATTGTATAGTTATCTAACATCATGAAATTACTATCTTTGATTCCAAAACCCATAAAACATGTTATACAAATTCAAAATTGAAGACTGCTCTGATACCAATTGTTGGAAAAACATAGTTTGTTTCACATACAAAACATATGCAGTGAAAAATCAACAAATTTACATCATTTACAATAGATAACATGTACCATGTAAATTTTAGAATTTAAGAACAGAAAGCATATCTTGGTGCGGTGAAATTCAAAACCAAAGATTAGAAGTACTTGGGAACATTTTTAATCTTCACTCCAATTCCACTTTCGCCCAAGAAGTGTGGTCTCTCAATCAGTTTACACGTATGTGTTCAAGAGAGAATAAAAGAGTGGCTTACACTCACATACACACCATTTCATTCCACACAAGTGCCTTATAAAATTTTGTATGTTTCTCTCCTTATATCTAGCTAATTTTCTAATTGGACTAGCCTTTTGGGTCATTCCAATTGGGCTTTAGTATGTGGCTTAGAGTGGGACTAAAAGGGAACAAATAAGACTCTAGAACAAATGGGCCTTGGGCTTTTTTGTCAACTCTTGACAAGTCCAGAATTACCATTAACTATATTTAATACCACCATATAAATATAATTGCACTCTAGTCCTTATTAATAAATTATATCTCAGTACTTTATTATACATGCAACCCCTTCATTAAAATATTTGTAGTAATACAAAGTCATGAATGTTAATTGCCACTTTAAAGATTACTACATCTTAATTCTTGAGTACCCGATTTAATCCTTTAAGTTATTCATCATATATTCATGAAATCCAATTTCATAAATATATACTTTAGTAACATCTTACTAAAGTAGTTAGGCCTAACATTCTGAATAACCAAACTCATTAAACTTATCTCAAGGGAATATCTTATATCTCCGTTAAGAGATTATGAATTCTATCTTGAGAATATATGTTTCATCAACATTAAATGTAGCTGCCCAACATACTGAGGTTTTGATTGTGAGTTTAAATCTCACTCCTGATATATCAAAGCAACCTACACCTCTGATTAGGTTCATTATTCTCTCAGGATTAAGAGTTCATATAAATAGAGGTCGTGAGATTTATTACTCATTTGACAGTTGTTAGGAGAATAATAAATCTCACAGCGGTCTAGTTCAATGTGTCTTAACTCTTAAAACATATCAACTAGAAGTCTCCACTTCCATGATTAAGACAAATCATTTTAGTTGATATGTTATAATTTTTGCAGATGAAATTTCTAATTTCATGATCGACTACGAACTAAAATTCAAAATTTACAAAGAACTTGTGATTTATATATTTTGTGACTAAATCACATAAATCACCTACTATATATCTGATGGATTATATGATAATGTCCAAATATTCATGTTACCATTATTTTAGATAATAATAAAACAACTTTATTAATCACAACATTAAGTCATACCTAATGTCATACATAGCATCATACAATAGGATTTAAAGGGCACATATCCTAACACTCGGAACCCCGTGAGATTAGTAGTTTCCAAGATGTCTCCATCTCTAGGACCCTTAACTTGATCAGTAAGAAAACCCAACACCTTAAGTATCTTAAGGATGATTTAAAACACAAGAAAATTGAGGAACAATTAGCTTGTAAGATCTCCTTGACAGATATCAGAAAATTTGAGGAAAAACTCAAGCAGGAAGTTTGCTCTGACCTAGCCACAACTTTTTGGCATAGAAAGAAACACGAAGTTGCTCTTCCATATGTCAAAGACTTCAAAGAAAATGGTATCCCAACCAAGCTCGCCCCATCCAAATGAGTCAGGAACTCATGGAATTTTGCATTGTCGAGATAAAGGACCAACTTAGCAAAGGAATCATTAGAAAGTCTAAGTCACCTTGGTCATGTCCAGCCTTTTATGTCCAGAAAAATGCTGAGATAGAGAGAGGTGTACCCAGATTAGTCATCAACTACAAGCCCCTTAACAAAGTCCTAGAATGGGTTAGGTTTCCTATCCCCAATAAAAGAGACTTAGTTAACATCCTTAGTATGGCAGTCATCTACAGTAAGTTTGACATGAAAAGTGGTTTTTTGGCAAATACAAATCAAAGAATTTGATAGGTACAATACAACCTTCACCACACCCTTTGGTCATGAATGAGATTTTCAATCCATTCTCCAGTCACTCCATTGTTTACATCAATGATGTACTCATTTTTTCAGAATCCATTGAACAACATTGGAAACACCTGCGAGCATTCCTTCATAAAGTTAAGCTCAATGGCCTTGTTGTTTCTGCTTCAAAAATCAAACTTTTCAAAACAAATATTTGGTTCTTAGGTTTTAACATCCATCATGGCTTAATCAAACCCATAGATAGAGCCATTCCATTCGCAAACAAGTTTCCGGATAAAATCCTATACAAAACTCAGCTTCAGAGATTTCTAGGATCTCTAAATTACATTTATGATTTTTATTAAAATCTCAAGCAGCAATGCAAGCTCTATTTTGATAGACTTTGGACTAATCCACCTCCTTGGACTCCAACCCATACTTTAGTCATTTGAGAAATCAAAAAATATGTCAAGACCCTCCCTTGTTTGGGAATTCCCTCAGCAAATTCCTTCAAGATTGTCCAGACAGATGCCTCTAATATTGGTTATGGAGGTATCCTCCTTCAGCGTCCTAATTCCCCAAAACAGATAGTCTATTTCCACTCAGGAATTTGGACTCCCACTCAGCTGAATTATAGCACTATTAAAAAAGAAATTTTATCTATAGTATTATGCATTTTAAATTTTCAAAGTGATTTATTAATTCAAAATTTTTTAATCAGAATTGATTGCAAGTCTGCAGAACATGTTTTAGAAAAAAATGTCCAAAACATTGCATCAAAATAGATTTTTGCACGATGGCAAGCCATTCTCTCAGTTTTTGATTTTGACATAGAATTCATACAAGGAACCCAAAACAGTATCCCTGATTTCTTTACCCGTGAATTTTTGTAGAACCTAAACCAAAATGTTCGGGAAAAAGCCAGCACAGTAGCCCTAGCCCCCAAAGCTACCTAAATAGTCCCCCCTCCCCCAGCAATACTAGTCAGGCAAAGAACCCTAGCTAGATAGTCCCAGTTTCTCTAGTTTCTATGGTCAATCATTTTGTGGTTTCCACAATCCTGAAACCAAATTACGAAGACCACCTCTAGCCCAGCCCAGTTTTTGTTATGCCTTAGTATCCCCAGCACCTAGAACAATAGCCCCATATATAATTAATGATCCCTTTGGCCCCACACAGTCCCAAAGATCATCCCAGCACGCCAGTAGAAAAAATAGGTCTCCCTATATTAAAAAACCCTACCTCCAACATATCTTTTATATTGAACCTCACCTGGTTCATATAAAAGACCCATTGGCTCTTGCAAAGGAAGTTTTGCCACCAAATTGGCATTTCCTTCCAAAAGCCCCATAAAAATCCATCAAGTTCTATAAAAGTATCCTCATTCAGGAAAATTCTGCTCGAATAGTAAACATTCAGTCCAAAGGGGACCCCTCAATCGTCCTCTACCACAAGCTTATTATCACCAAGTTTGTCAGTTGCAAAGAATGAGGCCAACACCCCTCCTTGCTCAAAACAATTCAGATAGAAGTCACAGAAATTCAATATAGTTATTATGACTATATAAATGCCTTTGAAAAGATTTTATTTTATCAGAATAAGAACTTTGATCATTCATGGTTCATAGTGTTCAACAAAAGTTTCAACAGCCAAATACCAATATGGTTCCTTAAATGGTGGGAAATATTTGGATCAGTCCCTCAAATCTTCCCAAAACCTCTCCAGGATGCCCTTAGGTATTTTAGCTCAAGATTCCAAACCAAAAATCACAATTCTTAATTTTCAGCAATTCTGCATATGAACATCAGGTATAAAATCCATTGGATTAGCATGTGGTCCTATGCAATTAGCAACAACCTGCTAAATAGGGAATTCTCAGTTAAATGATGGGATAGCCTTAAAATTGATCCAGTTATCAATTAGATAAATAAGGATTTCCCCCCTCCAGTCTACAGAGCCATTTCCTAGAAGACAAGGTCCCAGTCTAGCCTAGAATCTGTCTCAGTTGCCGGAAAATCTAGCAGAGAATTAAAGGATCTTGCCGACTAGTTGCTCCTCCAAGCTTCACAATTAGAGAAAGAAGAAAAAGTTTCGCTTGCCTCTTTTGAAGCATCTACCAGTCACCATCCATTTGATCCCTTCCAGGATTCTTAGGACCCTATAAAGGTCATCATTTGGACAGCCCCTAGACTATTCTAATAGCATTAGTCACTATTCAGAATAGTTCCAAACAGTCCCAAATTCTTCTGGATAGCACCAGTCATTATTCAAAACAGTACCAGCAAACAAGTTACTATTCATGAATAGTACCAACCGACACAAAATGACAAAAACAGTACCTGCCGACACAAAGAGACAAAACATGATCAGTGTCGTAGCTTCATTGCTCTTTCTAGATTCCCATCTGCTTTCGGTGGAAAAGGTTTTCACCCTTAGTAAAAGCAAATTACCCCCGGATTTTCAGGAACCTCCAAAGGATCCTAAGCTCCCCCTAGTCTATATAAAGAAGCTTAAGTTACATTCAAAGGCAGGCTTTGTTTCAGCATAATTCCTTTTTTACAGAATCCCTTAGTAGTCCTGTATTAGGAACATGATCCAATCCTGTAATCAAATGGCTTTTTTAATTTTTAGCTTTCTATGTTATCAGGTGGCTTAAGTCGCCCCTTCCACATAATTGTAACTTATGTGGTAACTTTATATATATATATATATATATATATATATATATATATATATATATATATATATATATATATATATATATAGATGACTTATAAATTTGAATTGTTTTTAGTTATACATAAAAACAAAGGCTCATAAATATAAAATCATTCAAATTCCCTCTTCCTCTAATTTCATATATAGTGTTAGATATATGATTATGTTTTTTTATAATTTATTTATATTAGACTCTTGCTTTTCTACACTAAATTAACTTATTTGGTACAAAAATTTTAAAAATTTGATTAGATGGGACATATATATATGACTTATAAACTTGAATTAATTTTAGTTCTATAAAAAAATGGCTCATAAATATAAAATCACTCAAAAATTATGTTTTTTTATGGTTTATTTATATTAGACTCCTCTTTTTTTACACTAACTTAACTCATTTGACACAAAAATTAAAAAACTTAGATAAATGGAACACATGTCGCAAAATCAAACTCTAATTGAAATCCAATTTTTACATTAAATTAACTCACTTAGCTCAAAATTTTAAAAACTTAGATTAGATGGGACACGTGGCGCAAAATTAGACTCTAATTGAATTTTAATTTGAAATCTAATTGAATTTTCTCTTAGCTTTACCTATTATTATATATAGATTACATGGATACTCTCTCTCTCTATTTTGGGCTACAAATTGTACATATATCACAGTGCTAGCACATTTCCTTTATTTTTTATTTTTTATTTATTTTTTGTTTGTTCTAATCTAACACAGAGACTCAAAGTGTGGGGGATATCCGATCCTTTGTTTCCAAGTAGCTTTTAAGTTCGAAATTAAATATACTTACTAATGAATCAAGAAATTCCCTTCATCCAGAAAAGCCTATGAATGACCAAAGCAAGTTGGACGATCAAAGCGGGTGTCATTGGATGATTAAAATGCCATAAATACACATTTAATGCATGCACCATTACCAATAGACGCATGCGTAAACATGATCGTTGACAAGGTAATCAATCGCCTTATAAAGCCATCAGAGGTGTTACAAGAGCCATTAATACCACCATTAAAGGCCTCCAATGACTAGAGAAGTTAGAGATCTATATAAACCACCTAAGAACCTACACAAGGAGAGAAAGATGGACAAGTACACACATACACACTAAAATACACTCTCAGTTCTTATTATTTCTCTCTCTCAACGTCTGACTTTATAATTGGAGGCTCCTTTGCCAGTAGCACGCTGGTGACCTTTGGGACAGAAACACCATTGTTATTCTTTTTCAGGTCTCAGACTCATTCACGTTGGATTCTATATGGATGAACCTATCATCTGACGAATTTGGCTTCATCAATTTTGCACCATTTGTGGGGACGTCTTTCAAACTTTAGTTTGCAAAATGTAGCTCTACCATTCACTTTGATTCTTTACGTTTGGATGGAATTTCATGTGCGAAATGATCTAGCCACATTGGCCCTACAGATTCAAACACTCATGGCTAATGGGAGGAATTGACAAAGCAGAATCAAGAAATGAGGCAGCGATTACAACAAGGAGAAAATCGCCCCTCACCAAGGAGGATTGATCACAATAGGAATGAAGACGAAGTCTAGAGCCTAGAGACTAGTCACAGAAAGGAGGGCTCATGGAGAATAGAACAATCCGAGAGGATTAACGAGGATCTCCCTAGAAGCATGAGGAAGGAGATGGACGAACTAAAAAGCGCCATGAAGGAGAAAACAACCAAGAACCTAGACGGTATGGTGAAAAGGACAAATTCTATTTTCATAATCAAAATCTTGGAGTGCCTTTTGCCACCAAAATTCCTCCTTCCATAGCTCGATTTGTACAATGGCTTGAAGGACCCATTAGTCACATAACCACCTTCAAGACAACCCTGAGTTTACAATAGACTCCTGAAAAAATGGTATGTCTATCCTTTCCGACAACTTTTAAAGAAGCAACACGAGTCTGGTTTAGCAAGTTAGCCCCGTCGTCCATAGATGATTTCGAACAATTAAGCTATTCATTTGTGCGTCACTTCATTGGTGGATAGAGACAAAAAAGACCAACAAATCATTTACTGACAATCAAACAAGAAGAATGGTAAATTTCCCTCCTTTAGTAATGTCTGTTGATAAAATATTGAAGCAAACTAAGGAAGATCAACTCCTTAAATGGCTGAAGCCATTAAACTCCCCCCCCTATAATACTCGCAACAAGAGGAGATTAAGCTGCTTCACGGGAGTGCTACATAGCTATGCTCAACAAGTATGAACAGTTGCCTACTATGAACATTAAAGACCAAAGTCGCCTACAAGTGGACGGTCTAAACACAAAGTTGCTTAGGGATGGACAGACGACCAAAGTTGCCTATGGGTGGACATTCTAAACACAAAGCCCCCTAAGGATGGATGGACGACCAAAGTCGCCTACAGGTGGATGGTCTAAACACAAAGTGGCCGACCAAAGTCACCTACGGGTGGACGATCTAAACACAAAGTCACCTACTAAAGTTGCCTAAGGATGGACGGACAATCAAAGTTGCCTATGGGTGGACGATCTAAACACAAAGTCGTCAACGGGTGGACGGTCTAAACACAAAGTCATCGACCAAAGTCACATATGGGTGGACGGTCTAAATACAAAGTTGCCTATGGAAGGACAATCTAAACTTAAAGTTGCCTATGGATGGATAGTCTAAACATAAAGTCTCCTAAGGGTGGACGCATGACCAAAGACACCTATGGGTGGATGGTCCAAAGCAAAGTCACCCAAGGGTGGACACATGAACAAAATCGCCTACGGATGGATGGTCCAAACGTAGTCCCAATTCAGACAAGTAAAAAGCAACATGTGGGAAACAGAAGGGGAGAAGTTGCAGGAAAGGCAAATAAAAGCTGCTAAAAAATGAGGGGTAAAGCTTAAAAAAGGACTCCAAGTGCAAGAAAACTAGGGTCATTGAGAGACGCGTCCACGTCCAACGACTCGTACAACCACACCACATCAAATGCGAGCTGAAAGGAATCTCAGGAATCACGATTAGCAAAGATTGAAATTTCATATTCCTTAGATCATAATGATGATCACGAAATAGGGGGGGCAGATGATGAACCAAGAAATTTCCTTCGTCTAGAAAAGCCTATGGATGACTTAAGCAAGTTGGACGATCAAAGCGGGTGTCATTGGACGACCAAAGTGCCATAAATATGCATATGGGTGTAGTGCGTGGAGGGGGAGTATGCTTAGGTTGAGTGGACCAGGGCGAAGAAAAGAAATGGAGTCACCACCTAGTTTTATGGCCTAGAAACCATGTATATAGCAGCCTTACGTGGAATGGAGTATGAGCTAGAGCGCTCAAAAGTCATAGTTCAATGGACTATACGAAAGTGAAGCCATACATTGAAAGCTATGACCCTGTTTGGTTGTGTTTGGTGTGTATTCATTTTCTATACTAAAATCTTATACTCATTTTTTGTTTCCAACTTTTTTTTTCGTGTCAATTTTCAGCTATTGTCTTCCTTATCTCTCATTTTTTTTCCTCTAACAAACTCAACTGATACATACCACAAAGGAAGCTTTTTGTAGTTATCACAACCGCTAGAAACCACTTCTCTCCTACAAACTAGCCTATGTCAAAGCAAATATGCCTAAAAACAAATGCCACACAACCATGTATCCACCATCAAATTTCAACAAACTCACCCTTAAACACCTTAAATCCATCATTGGATAGAAATAGAGAAAGTGGAAAAGAGCATAGTTCGACCTCTGTCACCACCACATTTGATCAAAACCCACCTTCATCACCACCACCAAATCTGAACCCATATACACATAGCCACCCCACAACCACCCAGATTGAGTGGAGAAGAGAGAGAAAGAAACGACCCCAGCCACAGCCATACCCAAACTAAAATCAAAATCCAAATTAATCACCACACCCACACCCGCCACTAAACCCACAATCACAGCCACAACTTGAATTCACCATCACCAAAGCCAATCGGCTTAGTGCCAAAAAGAAAACCCAAACCAATGTTGATCTAGCCAACGAGAGAGTGTGTGTGGGTGTGTGTGTGTGCGTTAGGAGTGTCTAATTGTATGAGTGTGTGTGGTGTTGATGAGGCATGCATGAGTTACTGCATAGGGTGGTGCTGCAAGGTGTGCTTAAGCTGCTAATGTGGGGGGGGGGGGGGCGTATGCTGCTGATGGGGCATGCATGCACAGCTGATGAGGGGTGCGTGTGCTAATGCAGCCTGGGTGTGTATATGGCTATGCTTTAAATAGTGATTGAATTAATTAGCTGGCATTGTATACTTGTATTGTAGGTTAGATACACGTGTATTACTTGTAGTGGTGAAGTGTTTACCTCATGCTTATGTGGCATATGTGTGTTAGTGGATGTAGTTAGTTAGTTAGAGGGAATGGCTGTCAAAGTAGTTACACAGCTAGCATTCAGTTAGTTATTGAGGGTATTAGACTAGAGAAATGGGAACGGGAAGTGTATGAATTGTTTTGTTGTTAATTCCATAATTCCTCCGTTTTCTCAATTCCTTCTAATTCTCTCTTTATTCTTCCCTAACCCTGTTCTTGGAGGTTGGTTGTCCTCGAATTCAACTGTCAAAATTTCCCAATTTCTAGCATTTGGTATCAGAGCTTGGCTTTCCTCGGCCATGGCAGAAACACGATCAAGTACTACGGCTACTCAGGTTGCCCTTGCTTCACTTAGGACTGCATCTAATCATTATGCTAAAGGAATTCAAGAAACGTGAACAATTCAAGAAGTGCACACACGAACTCTGAACGAGATGAATCAACAATTGGCAATTTTGGTACAGAGGCGTAGTGGTTCTGATCAAGGAGGATTGCCTCAATCTCCAATAAATGGTGAAATCAAACATACTAATTCTTCAACTTTAGCTCTGTAACAACCTGTGAGGTTGGAATTCCCAAAGTTTTCTGGGGAAGATCCTGCTAGTTGGGTTTACAAAGCCAACCAATATTTCAAGTATTACTATACCCCAATTACAGAGAAGTTGATGCTTGCTTTGTTCCATATGGAGGGTGAAGCTTTGATATGGTTCCAAGATAGTGAGGAGGCCGGACATTTTGTTGATTGGGAGTCACTAATTCAAGCCTTGCACATCAGATTTGGTGCAATAGCCTACGATGATCCTATGGAAACACTCACTAGGCTAAGGCAAACTACTTCAGTGTCTTTATACAAGGCCCAATTTGAGGTTTTTTCCTATAGGATTAAAGGGTTATCTGCTACTCATAAACCTAAGTTGTTTTCTTAGTGGATTAAGAGATGAAATAAGGCTGCCAGTGAGGATGATCAACCCCAAATCATTGAATGAGGCTTTTGGTTTGGCAAAGATGCAAGAAGAATATAATTGGAGTTGTAAGAAGAGTGCTTAGGTTCACGTGGATCAAGGGAAGCCTTCCATTTTAGGTGCTCCACCTAAAACTACTTCTATTTTGGAGTCTAAAGCTAGGCTACCAATTAAAAGAATTTCTCCTACTCAAATGGAAGAGAGGAAAAAGAAGGGATTGTGTTATAATTGTGATAAGAAGTGAGGTCCTGGCCACAAGTGCAAGAATGCTGTTATTTTTTTTGGATTATGTGGAGTTGGCTCAAGAAAACATCAATTTTGGGGTGCATATCACTGAATTGGAGGAAAATGGTAATGTAGATCAGATTGGGCAAGATCAAGAGAGTGCTGAGATCACTCTCTATGCATTGAGTGGCAATCCTACTTCAGGAACTATGAGAGTCATGGGAAGAATTAAACATAGGTTCTTTGTAATCCTCATTGATTCAGGGAGTACCCACAACTTCATTGATGTTGCCTTGGTGTCACATTTGCACATTAATGTTGATACTTCTCAAGTTTTGGAAGTGAAGGTAGCCAATGGTGATCTAATCAAAACTCAAGGTGTTTGTGAGAAAGTGCCAATCTTTTTGCAAGGGCATGAGTTCTTGGTACACTTGCATGTGTTGCCAATGAGGGGGGGGGGGGTGATTTGGTTTTAGGAACTCAATGGTTGGGCACTTTAGGAGTAATTCAATGGGATTTCAAGCTGCTTACAATGAGCTTTAGTTATAATCACAGGCAGGTTCTGTTACAAGGGTTGAGGAACAGGATCTCAATTGCAAGATGGGGATACCTTTTTGAAGCAATCAATTAAGAGGGGGTTGGTTCTTCACATTTCCCTTCAACCTCAATTGTTATCTGCAGAAGGGTTAGTTTAGTTGCCTGCAGAAGTGATTGCTTTGTTGGCTGAGTTCAATTCTGTTTTTGCTACTCTTGAGGGGCTGCCTCCCTTAAGGGATCATAAACACCAAATCAGCTTGAAGGAGGGAGCTCAAGCTATCTGTCAGAGGCCTTACAGGTACCCTTATTACCAAAAAAATGAAATTGAGAAGATTGTTAAAGAATTGCTATCTGTTGGTTTTATTAGAAACAATAGTAGCCCTTTTGCTTCACCAATTCTCTTAGTTAGGAAGGCTGATGGCTCATGGAGAATGTGTATTGACTATAAAGCCTTAAATCAAGAAACCATTAAGGATAAATACCATATACCTATCATAGATGAACTATTGGGTGAGTTATTTGGTGCAACTGTTTTTTCTAAGTTGGATTTAAGGTCTGGTTACCACCAGATCAAGATGAAGGAAGAGGATATTCTTAAAACTGCTTTTAGGACTCATGAAGGTCACTATGAGTTTTTGGTAATGCCATTTGACTTAACCAATGCTCCTTCCACCTTCCAATCCCCCATGAATTCCATTTTTAAGCCTTACTTAAGGAGATTTGTCTTGGTATTTTTTGATGACATCCTTGTTTATAGCAAGAATTTGATTGATCATGTGAATCATCTTCATTTGGTGTTGGAAGTTTTGGTTAATCATCAATTGTATGCTAAACAGTCAAAGTGTGTGTTTGCTTGTAAGGAGGTGGAATACTTAGGACACCTTATCTCAAGTGATGGGGTCAGAACAGAACCAAGGAAGACTGCTGCTATGCAACAGTGGCCTATTCCCAAAGATGTTAAGGCCTTAAGGGGATTCTTGGGCTTGATAGGCTACTATAGGAAGTTTGTAAAGGGGTATGGTCAGATTGCTACCCCTCTAACAGCCTTGCTAAGGAAGGATTCCTTTGTTTGGAATTCTAAATCTTTTCATGCTTTTCAACTTCTTAAGGATACAATGTCAAATCCTCCTGTTTTGGCTTTACCTGACTTCTCTAAGCCCTTTGTGGTGGAGTGTGATGCATTTGGTTTAGGTGTTGGAGCTGTCTTAATGCAAAAACCAAAGGCCAATAGCTTACAAAAACCAGGCCTTGAAGGGTAAAAGTCTTGCCCTTTCCACTTATGAGAAAGAATTAATAGCTCTGGTGGTGGCAGTGAAGAAGTGGAGACCTTATCTCCTTGGCAAACCCTTTGTGATCAAAACAAACCATCAAAGCCTTAAGTACTTGCTTGAACAGAAGATTGGAACTCCTGCTCAGCAAAAATGGATTACCAAGCTCCTTGGTTATGCATTTCTGGTTGAATATAAACATGGGAAGGAGAACTTGGTTGTTGATGCACTTTGCAGGAGGGAGGATGTTGAGGATGATAATATGGGCACCCTTTGCATTATTTCTTTCCCTACTCCCACTTGGCTGGATGACCTCAAGACAAGCTATGATTCTGATCCTACTATCTAGAAAATCATTCTTGCCATTAAGACAGACTAAGATATTCCTGTTGGGTTCACTTTTTGTAATGATTTGTTGTTTTATAAGGGTAGACTGTTGTTGGGAAGTTCTGCTCAGGATTTGAAGGTTCAAGTGTTGCAGCAGGTGCATGCTAGTCCTTTAGGGGGTCATTCTGGCTATTCCAAAGGCTCAAGAAGGATATTTATTGGACTGGCACGGTGAGGGACTTAAAACGGTTTGTTAGGGAGCGTGATGCTTGCCAAAGGTTGAAGAGTGATACTTGCTTCCTTACTGGTCTGTTGCAGCCCTTGGCTGTTCCTGATAAGCCTTGGCTAGACATTAGTATGAATTTTGTGGAAGGACTACCTAGGTCTCAACAGAAGTCAGTGGTTTTTGTGGTGGTGGACAAGTTCACTAAGTATGTCCATTTCATTCCATTGGCTCACCCTTACATTGCTGCTAAAGTTGCTCATTTGTTCATGCACTTTGTATTTAAGTTATATGGTATGCCGTCTACAATTTTTAGTGACAGGGATCCAATGTTTACTTCCAAATTTTGGTCTAAATTGATAAAATTGCAAGGGACTAATCTGGCTATGTCTTCTTCATATCACCCCTAATCTGATGGGCAGATTGAAGTGGTGAATAAGAGTCTAGAGCACTATTTGAGGGCCTTTGCTGCTGACAGACCTCACTCTTGGGTGGATTGTCTACCCTTAGCTGAATTTTGGTTCAATACTAACTTCCACACTTCCATTAAGCTCACTCCATTTGAGGCATTTTATGGCTATCCTCCTCCTAAGGTTGTGGAATATGTTCCAGGTATTACAAGGGTAGTAGCTGTTGATTCATATTTGCAAGATAGGCAACAGCTCTTTTGATTGCTTAAGCACAATTTGAATGTTGCTCAAGAGAGAATGAAGTGGTTTGCTGACAAAAAGAGAGTGGACAGGTCCTTTGAGGTAGGGGATTGGGTTTATCTTAAGCTTTAACCATACAAGCAGTCCTCAGTTCAGTCTAGGAAGTTTGGGAAACTTGCTCCTCGTTTTTATGGTCCTTTCCAGGTTGTGCAGAAGGTGGGAGAGGTTTCTTATAAGCTTGATCTACTTGCTGGGTCACAAATCCATCTTGTGTTTCATGTCTCCAATCTTAAGGCTAAATTGGGTGCTCATGTGGTTCCTAGACCTGCCTTGCCTGCTGTGAATGAAGATCAGATCTTTGCCCCTGAGCTTGTAGCTGTTTTGGACTCTAGAACTCATCAGTTGAGGAGCAAACTCATCACTCAGGTGCTAGTGCAATGGCAGGGTGAGAGTAAGGAAGATGCTACCTGGGAGAGTTTATTTGAATTGCAACAGAAGTTTCCATACCTTGTAGGCAAGGTGCTTTAAAGGAGAGGGCATTGTTAGGAGTGTCTAATTGTATGAGTGTGTGTGGTGCTGATGAGGCATGCATGAGTTGCTGCATGGGGTGGTGCTGCAAGGTGTGCTTAGGCTGCTAATGTGGGGGGGCGTATGCTGCTGATGGGGCATGCGTGCACAGCTGATGAGGGGTGCGTGTGCCAGTACAGCCTGGGTTTGTATATGACTATGCTTCAGATAGTGATTGTATTGATTAGCTGACATTGTATACATTGTATACTTGTATTGTAGGTTAGATACATGTGTATTACTTGTAGTGGTGAAGTGTTTACCTCATGCTTATGTGGCATATGCGTGTTAGTGGATGTAGTTAGTTAGTTAGGGGGAATGGCTGTCAAGGTAGTTACACAGCTAGCATTCAGTTAGTTACTGAGGGTATTAGACTAGAGAAATGGGAAGGGAAGTGTATGAATTGTTTTGTTGTTAATTCCATAATTCCTCTGTTTTCTTTATTCCTTCTAATTCTCTCTCTATTCTTCCCTATCCCTGTTCTTAGAGGTTGGTTGTCCTCAAATTAACTGTCAAAATTTTCCAATTCCTAGCAAAGAGAGAGAGAGAAATCATTTTCATGGATTTTGATTTTATGACCAAAGAGAAGGGAGAAGCAGAGAGCGTGGAAGGGGAGAGAGAGTCGTTGGTGGAGTGAAATACAACTAAATGTGGTGGCCACAAATTTTGGGTTTATTACAAAAATGCCACTATATCCATTTTTGTTGAAAATGAAAACGCCTAAAAGTTGTTTTCATTTTTTTGTATTCAAATCCAATTTTTTTGGATTTCTGAAAATGAAAACTAAATAAAAATTAGCAAACCAAACCAATTTTTTATGATGGGTCCCACAAAAAACTACAAATGAATACAGGAAACAACAATTTATTCCTCAAACCAAATACCCTCTGTACAGTATACCAGCCAAGGCATGGGAGAGTGTCGTGGTGGCTAGATTTGGACCTTACACATAGAGTGGCTATGAGCAAGGGAGAGGAAATGTTGGCTATAAGATATTATCTTTGGCCCGTGCCAAGGGCGTGATTGCCTTGGGAAAGAAGTAAGATGTGCATCTGACATGGGTGCGCAAGCACTCACAAAAAGGGAGATAGTGATCTCCTAAGGTCAGGTACTATGGAAACATCCCTTATTGGCTAAGTGTATGTTGGACCACTTTGGAGACAAGTGTATCATCTTCAACACCTTTAATGTCCCTTTCATTGCTTAAGAGTTGTTCCTCATGCAGTGGCAAGGTCACCTACCCATGCCACAGTTCTGATGTTGGTGTTCTTTCTTCTCCAGCCACCAAATAATACCTTAGCTGTAGTAAGGTCCAAAATAAGGAAGCGATGACTTGACATCTGTCTTTGTACTCAGTCATATTCCTCAAACTATAAGAGGAACATGCTGTTGGACTATTAGGGCAAGAACCTAAGTTGATGTTTTGAGAAAAGAGTAAAAAATTGATAAGGAAGTAAGGTAGAAAACAAGGTCTCTTTTTTTAGGAAGAATATCCTTATTGTACAAGAGATACCCTTATTTCCCATGTAATACCAAAGCTAAATAGAGCAAGAGTAATTCTCTCTTACTCAAATCGTGGTTTTCCATCCCTTTCTTAGGGTTTTCCACATACATCCATTACCTGCTTTACATTCTTGCAAACACTTTCTTTTTGTCTAAACATTGTGATGTCAAAGCTTGCATTTTTGTCACTTATGAGCTTTTTCATCAAAATATACTGTTATATAGCTTATCTACTCTCCCTTATAAGTTCAAATCTAACTTGCACTTATACCCTCTGTCCTTTTTCTAATCATTCAAAGTGAGTAAAATTATGGATTAGGAATAGCTCTAATACTGATAGTTTGACACTAAAGTGAATGTGAATAATGTTTAAAGTGAGAGTTTTAGTAAGATCAATAAGCATTTGTAAGGATATAGCTATTTGTGGATTAAAGGAGCCATAGGCCCATATTATATATATATATATATATATATATCTAAGATTTTAAATTTTGGAAGAAGAAACCCCACCCCCTCCAAAAAAAAAGAATATTGTACCATAAATTCAAAAAAAAATTACAATGGTCATCTAAACTATTCGAAAGTGGGTTCCAGTTAACTCAACTGGTAAAGTTTCTGATGGTTGAATAAGAGATCTGGGGTTCAATCTCCGCCTACACCAAAAAAACTGATTGGTTTCTTGGTTTGATGATAAAGAGCTATCATTAGAAGCGGACGCCATAGGTTGTGAAACTTTCTCAAAAAAAAAAAAAAAACCATTCAAAAAATCACAATGGTCATCTAAACCATTTGTGTCATTGATGGTCCCTCCAAAAAAACCATTGTATGGAACAAATTCCTGTGTTACTTATATCAATTCTTCTCAAAAAATTGGGGGAAAAAATACTTGTTTTAGTATCCTTAATTCTCCAACATCCTACAGACAATTTTTGACTCCTTATTTCAAATAGGGGAAGACCATATATATCTGTATGTTTTTTTAATTCAATACATTACGCAACATCGTTGGTAGCCTTTTGGTTTCCATGCTGTGAGAATTGTGCCTGCATGTTAACATATAATCAATCACAGATCAATCAGAGAGAGAGAGAGAGAGAGAGAAAGAGAGATTTTGCTTCCATCCAACTACCTGTTTCAAGTTTAACATGCCAGTTAACTTCTTCTTCTTCCTTTTCTTTTCTTTTTCTTTTTTTTTTTGGGAAAATTAACATACCACTTACCTTCATGTTAAATTTCACGACGAAACAAATAAGAAAAAAAAGAAAGAAATAATTATGAGCGAAGCACATACTATTCCAATTCCTGCATAAAAACAAACATGTGGAGTACTTAGCCCTCAATACAATATATAAGGGGTCAAAATAAGCTTAAACTATTACCCTTATGGGTTTAGAAGGTAAAGATAGTTGGAGTAGATTACAAGATTATAAGTTTAAACTAGAGGCACTATAATGAAGCACAATTTTTTTGTACTTTAAAGAAGCGCTCAAATAAAAAAAGAAGGGGAGGGCTATTCAATAGGGATGTATTTGATTTTGGACTTGGGTTAGATCTAATGCATTTAGTGCATTGGACTTGTTGAGATATGAACACGTGCCCACTAAAAATACTTAAACTAACAACAAGGATTAGACAAAACTAGATAGAAGACTACTCATAAACATACAAATATAACTTATAAAATGCCAAAAGTGGTAGTGATGTCGATTATTGAAACAAATTCTAGAATGGTTATACCTTGCCATAATCAACTTTTAGCATAAAGAAGTGATTGATCAGGTTGGGCTTTGTTGGCGAAATAGTTTGGCCCACTTCCTGTCTTGCTGGAATTATTTCTATTTTTTCCTATTCAAATGAGAAAAACGATTTATTAGATAATACTAATATATATAAAGAGATTCAAGTGATAGTCTAGTGATAATAATACTCTTTAAAACACTAATTTTATTAATTAATTGGTACAATTGTAAATTATTTCTTGAATTCTACATCATCCCAATCATTGAAACATAAGAAATATTTTAAGTTATCCTAATCTGTAACCGAAAGAAGTTGAAAGGAACCTTTTCCCTAATTAATATTCTTAAAATGTCTAATTATCTGCCACTTGGTTATGCTTAGTTCTACAGAAATCACGAGCCCTAAAAATGAAAATGTTTTGTTTTATATCACGTATTACATTAAGTTGTTACAATGGACATAGAAAGGCAGGTGGGTGAGCAAGAAACTCTCTCTCAGCTAATAAGCATCATAACCATTCGTCTTCAGTTCAGTTCCAGACACATTATTATCCAATGTTTGCTAACCAATACTTTATTTATCAAAATAGTAATGTTGAAAAATTAATTTCCAAAATTAACTTTGAAAACATGGCAAAAGATGATTTCCATTTGGATATGTGATGTCTATTGTCTAGTACAAAGGTGGAAAGAGACGGTTCCTAGACAAATCAAGAAAGTTTGAATTGATCGAGTAGTACACATGCCAAAGAGTCATATTTGCTAACTAATACTTTAATATATATATATATATAATACTAATGTTGGAAAATTAATTGGCAAAATAGCCTTTGAAAATACGGAACTTATTGAAAATTTAAAACATGGAACTCGTCTTTTCAAAAGACAATTTCTTTTCTTTATAAAAAGAGACATACCAAAATTCCTACTTTGCCAAATGAAATGACTATCAAACATTGCTATTTTGTCAATTAATTTGTTTTTTTTGTAATAAAAAATTACTATTTTATTTAGCAAAAATATATGGCCCAAGCCAAAGATTAGTCGGCAGCTCTTAAAATGTAATACTAACAAGTATACAATTAAAAGCAAAGCATCATAATATGTATAAAATAAGAATAGTGCAAGCATCATAAGTATTTGCAAGTTGATTTTATGCATAGAATAACAAGTTGGTCAAAGTTGTAAAGAGATTGAAGAGATTGAGGTATATATAGTTGTGGGTCATGTTAACGGATGCTCTTAAGGCAATGGTTAACAATCTATTTCAAGAAAATTTTGACACCACTTTTATGAAAAATGGAAAAAATTGTCAAAACATTAATTTTTTTTTTTTCCATTTTTCATAAAAACTTTCTTTAAATGAATTGTTAACAATTGCCCTAAAGATACCCGTTAACATTTTCCTATAGTAATATACTAGTACATACCATTTTTTGTGTGCAGTTTTTCTATGGTGGCATTCAAGTCTCCCCACCAACACTTGCCGATAAATGTCACATTTATTGCTTTCAATTGTGGTGTCCTTTGAGATCCATCAGAAAATTTCTCCATTTTAGGAATTTTCTTCACCCTCACCATCTTCAGTGCAGGGAATTCAAAAGAACATTTCGGAGAGAAACATGTTAGACTAGAGAGGTGCTTAAGTATTAGGCATTTTAATTTAGAGAAGATGATGCTTTCCGTGGATTCCTCTTCATCTGAAATCACTACCTCCATATCCTCACATCCATATAATTTTAACACTTCAAGATGCTTAAGATTTCTTGCTGTTGAAGCTGAAAATAGTTGTCTCAATCCATTACAATGAATAACTTGTAGGGATCTCAAGTTTAGGAAGATAGTAATTCCAGCAGGTTCCACTGTCCACAAATTCTTCATTCGTGGTAGATAAGTAACCACCATCTCCTTTAGTTTAGGAAGCAATTCCCCAAAGACTTGCTCTTTTAGGTCAAATATGACTTCTAAACAATCACATTTTGTAACAGTGAGTTTTTGTAGCTCCTGTAATCTTATAAGCGAATTAGATGGAATGATACTCAACAATTTGTTGCAGGTGTCTACAATCAAGATTCTCAGTTCCCTGACTGGAAGCTTGTCATGCCAAATCTTTTCAAACTGATCCAGGTGTTCCAGATGCAATTCCTTGAATGGTTTGGAAGACCACTGTAAAAAATGTAATTAGTTTTTTTTTTTTTTTTTTAAATAAAAGTAAAAAATGTACAAAAGTTTGGATTGATATATGGATTCCCATGGATGACATGTGATGGAAAAGTCCATGAAAAGGCAAGCCAACAAGGTTAAGAAAAGAAGATCACATTCGAGGTGGACAAATGTTGAGTTCAAGTGTTTGTTACACCTTAGGAAATAATGATATAAATGTGAGACTCGTGCATGATTAAATTTTAAATTAAAGTGCTATAAATGGACATCTCCCTAGCCATACACAGCCAATTGAGTCTTAAGCAGGTTAATAGATGAACATTCAGATTACCCAAAGGAATATGACCTTATAAATTATCACACTTACCTTCTCAGTGAAGAGGGGTGATTTAATGTCCTGAAGCTCGTTGATCCTAGAAATTCCAATGGAGAATGTATTAATTTTTGGACAGTTCCTCATTTTCAATGTTACCAAGGATGGAAAGTTGAAACTGATATCACCTGAACTGAAAGTTTGGAGGCTTGTTAGATTTTCGAAAACGATGGAGTTCAAATGTGGAAAAAAGATCTTAGCAATTGTTTTCCCATCTTTTTGCTTCTCATGTAATGCTTCCATGTTTTTCTCCTGAGTGATTTGCTTTAAACTTTTATTTGTGGATGTTGAAAAGTGATTGCTCAAAAGTCCAGAATCCTTCACATTAACAACATGTGAATTCTGAGAGTTGAGGATATTTGCAAAGTCCCTGTTGAATATATGCTTTAACTTAGGGAGATTACTTAACACCAGTTTGCTAAGCTGTGTGAACTTAGAGGACACACGATGCAATCCCTCAATCTGTGAATCTTCAAGATGAAAAACTTCTTCCAACGAGTCACACCTCTGTATACTGAGTTTCTCTAAACTCTTTAATTCTGGTAAGGACTTGAATTGCATGAAATGTACCAGACTACAACAGTTATCAACCTTTAATTCCCTTAGTTCAGAGAAAGACTCTGCTGCAAGCAGGCCTGCATGCGATATCCCTTCAAATTTGTCTAGAGATATGAGGTGCAATTTCTGCATTTTTACAAATGAAACCTGCAGACAAGCTAGTGTGTTAACAACAGTGAAGAACTCAACAATATTATTTTAGAAAAGAAGGAAATAATAATAATAAAAAATAGAAAATAGAAGTACATCTTGGTGACAGAGCAACTTAAGCTTATTTCCATAAATTGGTCAAGATAGAGCCATCAATACCATCAAGTGTATATTTTCAGAATTAGGAGTAAAGCTTGCAGATTTTGATGAGAATTAAAATAACTTTTATTGAAATTTATTTGTATCTAAATTGTTATATGTTTTCCATGTCTTGTGATATAGACTGTGATGCAAGAGGCTCAAAGAGAAAATTATTTTAATTTAGTTTTATTTTATTTTGCAAGTCAATTGTATTTTTATTGGCCATATATATATATTGTAGGGGGCTAAATCAGCGGCCCAGCCCAAGTTAGATGGGTGGGTACTATATCGTGCCCCAATACAATTAATTTATAGAGGTACATTATCAATGCCAACTTTTTCCAGCCTAACTAGTTATATTAGATGATTCAAAGAATATGCAATCAAGGAGAGGGAAAAATAGTGGAAAAAGACAGAGATATTGGTTTAAATTCTTCCTCAGTTTGGTCTGAGGAGCCTTAACTCATGTGATATTACCTTATCAGTTACAAAGTTCTTGATTACACTTTATATTTTTCGCTCTCCCCCCCCCCCCCCCTCTTTTTGGAGGAGTTCTTTTCCCTTATATGGTTACCCAAGTTGCATCTCAGTCCTCCACTTGGACAGCCACTAATCTTCACTTGGATGCTTGTCCTGTCAGGGCCTTGCTAGAGGTGGTAAAATGTACTGCAAGCCGTGAGGGCACTATTCAGGGGTCATTCTGCCATTAATGCAGCCAGCTCTATTGGTGTAGTGCATTGAATGTGGAGGTGATGGGTACTTTACCTAGAAACTTTCCCCTTTCTTTACTTGTATGTCTCTCTCTCCCTCCTCGGTTCCCGGCATTTGTGGACTTGATGGTCATTCTCTGGTCCCGCAAAGAGTACTTGTCCCTTGGGTTCCTCGGGCGCATCGCTCTCCTCTATTTCTCAAACAATATTATCCAAATTAATTCGGACCTGTCCTAGCATATAGTTGGGACGTATTGCCCCTTGGGCCGATTCTATTCTATGGTTCTCCCTCTTCTGCTCCTCATCCCCAACAATAGCCCCCTGTTACTTCACTCCCTGCCACCTGGGGGAGTGGGGCTTTGGTAGGAGTTGGGGGAATTGGCATGTTTTAGACGTGTATCCACGTAGGGATGTCTTTTCAACTGCCCCAAACACGCTCTTGACATTTCAGTATCCTCAATGCTGCAGTAAATGCTGTTGATGGCTCCGTGTTTCTCACGTTCTACAGTAAGATGATGATCCTACGGCTCTCACTATTCAGGACAAATGGGCAAGAAAAATATCGCTCCTTTTTCACCTCTATATAAAGGAGTGGGGAGATAATTCTTCCAGCTTTTAGAAAAAATTACCTCTCCCTTAGAAAGTTTGCCCGAGGAGCCCAGCTTCTTGCACTTGTGAGTTGTCTCAAGTTTTTACTTTGGGATAGAATTCCCTTCTGTTGTTTTTTTCTTTTTCTTTTTTTTTCTTTTTTTTTCTTTTTTTTTCTTAGGATGGGTATATTTGCTAGCCTAGTAGATACCCCCAAGAGGAAAGAAGCCTTTAAGGCCAAATACAATATCTGGGTTGAGATAGAACACTGCCACTTAGGGGAATGGTACAGCAAGAGGCCAACAGGGGCTGTGGTTATCCCTATGATTGCCTATATAGAAGGCGAGATGAAGATCCCCATAGGCAGGGTAGTTAGGGATTTCCTAATCCTCTATAAGCTTTGCCCCACCTAGTACTTCCTAAAGCTCTTTCGGATACTAGGTAGTGTAGATAGTTTAAACGAAAAGATGAGTGTTAACCTATCTCATTAGTTGTCAAAATAGTAAGGAAACGGGTTATTACCTTAAGACTAGCGTTCACACAGTTAGGCTAATCTCCTGTTTTCCTGAGACCAACAAAGGCATGGATGAGAATTTCCATATTGTTTTGGGAGATTAGCATGATGGACTACACTGTCCTACGAAGGATGGGAAACTAGGTGTGGTGATTGTAGGCCCAAGAAGTCAGCTACCCCTTAGCTAATAGAGAACCCCCTTCCCTTATTTTTGACTTCCTTTTTTTTTTCTTTTTTTTTCACAAGCTTATATGCAAAACTCCTAATTTTTCCTTCTTAAACTTCATGCAGATAAACACTTCACTGCTAGGAACTGCAATTTGGTGAATTTTGAGGACCTTAACAAGATCTTGAAGTCCAAGATCTTCCTCCACAAGGACAGTCAGCTTCGAGCCGCCCACATAATCCTTGCTTAAACTCCCATATCTACTCGTTTTCAATCCCCGAAGCACGTGATCAAGGTCAAAGATCCTCGGTTAGTAAGGATAGACGTAGCTATTAAAGGGTTTTCACTGGTCGTCCACCTAAAGGGACTCAAGTGGTTAAGCTCACTACCCAGAAGGTTGACGAGCTCATCCAAGCCGAGGAGGAGCCTATACCCTCTGAGGAAGAACAAGAGGAGATAACACGAGAGCCCTCATTTGTTGACCTTGAAAAGGATTTCGAAGTTTTCAATCGTTAGATTTGATCGAGCATTCTAAGGCCAACTCTAGACCTCGGGCCATAGCACAAGTCAGTACCAACCAAGGGAGCACGGACATACCAGAAGGCATGGTCATCTAAAAGAAGACTCCCAACCTGCTAGCCTTGTTGGAATCCCACGCCAAGGGTGCCACACCTAAAGTCTAGGTAGATCCGAGGCCTCCCACCCCTATTCCAGCTCAATCCTCTCCTACTGAGCCCGGGAGAAGAAGAGGAAGAGAGACAAAAGGCCAAGCAAAGAGATTTCAGAAGATGGGGAGATCCAATCCCATGCGGGGCAAGAGTCTTCCAAGGGATCCAAAACCACTAGGCCCAACAAAAGAAGGGTCCATGATCTAGTGCTAACTCTAGCCAACCCTAGGTGCCAACTCCTAATGGTTTTTTCTTAGCTTCGTGCTGACTCTAAGCAAACCTAGGTGATGACTCAAGGCCCAATCTTTATATTTCTTGTTGTTTAATTTTCCTATTGAATTGTTCTAGTTTTTCAAATTTGGTATCACCAGACCTTGATTTTGAAAAAGAAGTACAAGTGCCAACAAGTGTCGCTTCGATGTTCATGCAACAAGAACCTACTATAGAGCCTAAATGGCTAGAATCATCTATACTTGATGAAGATTGGGATCAAAAGGAGAGTAAAACATAATAAGCCAAGGGGCACATAATTTGAAAGATCAATTTATTGAATTTGCTATTAATCAACCCTCTAGGGTGCATGAAGATAACAAGCTTTGAAGTGAAGAAGTTTGATATTGTGGTTCATCTTTTGGATGTAAAAAGGCTCATCTCATTTGCAAAGTTGATTCTGCATATCGATTTTGTAATTCCAAATAAATTTAATAATGTGGAATGCAAGGTTTCATTGTTCTCCATGCTCGCCAGGGTGATTCTTGAATTGAAGCAAGTGTTTCATGCCAGAATTTTGATCCTTCAACACTTCAAAACTTGAGATTAATTTTTCTCCAAATCAGGTGAGGATGATGCAAGAGGCTCAAAGAGAAATTTATTTTAATTTACTTTTATTTTATTCTGAAAGTCAATTATACTTTTAATGGCCCATTTTATTTTATTCTAGGTCCTAGTAATTTATTAGGTTTTTAGAATTTTAATTTCTAGAAGCAAGATTATTATGTATAAGTCATTAGGTTTCCTATGACAATTAGAATTAGGGTTCAGTACTCTTATATAACCAACATATTGTACTCCTATCAAAGGAATATTATTTTGATGAATAAAAGTTTTGATTGAAATTGTCTCATGGTTTGGAGCTGACTCCAATGCTGACTCCTAGGTCCAATCTTTATGTTTCATGTTGTTTGATTTTTCTATTGAATTGTTTTGGCTCGTCAAATTTGGTATCACCAGACCTTGATCTTGACAAAGAAGTGCAAGCACCAACAAGTGTTGCTTCTTTGTTCATGCAACAAGAACCTACTATGAGCCTAAAAATAAAGAATCCTATATAGTTAATGAAGATCGGGCTCAAAAGGAGAGTAAAACTATAGAGGGTGCACATGATGTGAAATTTGAATTTGTTGAATTTGCTATAGATCAACTCTGTAGATGCATGAAAATAACAAGCTTGATGATGTGAAGAAGTTTGTTAATATAGTTCATCTTGTGGATCTAGAAAAGCTAGTCTCATTTGTAACGCTAATTCTACATAGAGCTTCTACCACTACCACTTTTATGGTAGGGGACAGGAAACTATTAGATTTGGCATATTTTGAAAAGACTGAGACAAGGTACATACCTTGGTAACACATACATCATAAGTGTCATCTCGAGTATCCCTGATTGCAGAAGTTGCGACTAAATGTCTCAAGCTGTGACACTTGTCTATCTTCAGCTCTTGTAGTTTTTGTGACAAAGGATGCAAGTTGGACAGAAAGACATTCAATTGTTCATCGCAACTTAATGCATGCAGAGAAATTAGTTCGCTGAAAGACTGATCATGAAATTTGTTGTTCAATATCTTCCTTAACTTATCTGGGCAATTTAAACGCATGTGCTCTACGACTGAAAGTGGACCCTGCAGAATTACACATGTTCTATAATTGGAACTGCAGATTCTGAAGAATCAAATATTACAACAAGAAGTCTCTTACTCTCTAGAAATATTTGTAAAAAGAAGTTCAATTCCAAAGAGGAATGAAAAGAGTTTCAGTTTTATTTTGTAATAGAGATATGAATGATACAAGCTAGTCTCTTTTCAATTCAATTATGGTGGTAATTCATATTTCTTCATAGAATTAGAATCAATAAGGCAAAATAATTAGCTCAAACTCTAACTCAAACCTCTCCCCCATAAGAAATGGTGGAGGGTAAAGTGGTGGGTTCAAAACCCATTGTATGGGTGTGTAAATTTGCCAATTACAAAATACTCAATGTACATCAGACAAGTCCAGTAACGTATAAATATGACATGGTGGGTGCCCATACATGAGATCTACTATAACAATGAATGCACTCACTTGTAATGTTGTGCCAGGTAATAAGTGCTCAGAACTTGGAGAGAAATGCATCTTTATTTGAAGGAAGTGCTCCAATCAATGGTGATTTTTGAAAGAATTCACGATGTTTAGTTATGCTTATTTGTAAACAAATCTCTGTGGGGTTACAAGCTAGTATTTTTTAAGAGGACTGTTACTGCTCGTCCCAAATTGAAATCCTGGTAGAATTACAACTGCTTGCCCATGATTGATATCACACACTGAAACTTAAAGTATATTCAACGTCTAGGAAGAAAAGGAATTACTTGATAAGGCCTGAGGCAAGTAGCTATAGCCTAGTGGAGAACTTATATGCCATGCCATAGACATTCCACTACATCATGGGTAGCTTTCTTCTATTAATTAAATTATTTCAGTGTTTGATCCTCTCGTAGTGAGAGATCTTGACCTGTATGAGGTTTTCTAGACAGATATAAGAAATGTTTCACAATATTATATTTAGGGAAATTTCAACAAAATATGGATTTTATATTTCTATAGGTTAGAAAAAAAATTCTGGCAATTGTCATTGAGATCACACACTTGAAGTATTAGAGAAAGTTTGATTATGTGGGATAAGTTCATCTGGAGGAGGGAAGGCCTATTGGTAGGGGCATATGACATAATGCCTCCATCAATTTTATATGTATGCTTAATGTTGAGAATGTCTTTGAATGTTTTTGTTAAAATAAAGAAAGGTAGGCTTAATCTATTACAAAAATAGTGAATTTAATCATTTAACTAATATTCTATTATTCCTCCTCAAGTGTAGGCCCAAACTCCTCCCCTCCATAAACCAGAACCAACATGTGGGATTTTTAATTATTTAAATGAGAGGTAGAGTGGAGATAGGCTTCAAAGTGTTTGAAGTCAAGACCACTTGCTTTGGTACCATTATAAATTACCACTTCTCCCAAGAACTTAAACTATTAGAAAATGATGAATTTAATCATTAAAATTTTTTCTAATGATTTAGATGATTCAAATTGAACATACAATGGAACATTTAAATTTTATGTTTATCTTGATTTGAACTGTAATTTTTATTTTCCTAAAAAGTTAATCCTCACCAAAGAGTGGCGATGGTTTCTTATCATGCTCTCTCCTAATACTTCTTATTATCTTCTTCCTTGCTCATGATTATTTCCTCCTCAATTTTATTTCTTTTTATCTTTCTTATTTTTCGTAATTCTTTTTTTTTTTATTCTTAAAAATTATAAAGTTATCTTCAGATTTAACTTATATGTTTTAATTTTCTACTCTATACTATAGCAATGTAAATCTCATAATTCGAGTGCGAATTGTATAATACTTAATGATGTAATTCTCATAACTATGTTTGCTCTATTGTATTTCTTATACGTACCACCCACTAGGTACATTATAAGATAAAACTGAATGTTAAATATGTAGTTGTTAAGGTTCTATACTGTGGATGTGTGTCACAAAAGTTGTATCATATTAATCTCCAATGTTTTTTTTCTATATCATGTTCTATTTATTTATTTATTTTTAACATGCTTGTGGTATTAGAGACAGCACAAATCTTTGTCAGCGCCCCTTTCTTGCCACAGTCAATCAACTTTTCAGTCATGAAATCCCATCTAATCCCAAAGTCTTACCATCTTTATCTATCCCCTGTTGTGTCCTCTCTGATTTGAAGAAATTTCCTCCGCAAAGAATAATCATTAAAATTTTAACAAACTTATAATAAGACATATAGTAGAAACATGTCATATGACCTGATGTTTATGGCATATGATATAATAAAATTACACTAATGTGGTGTTTGGTACGGAGTAATGTTTTAAGATTATTAGGAATGTTTAAAGATTCTCATGTTTGGTTGTAAATCACACTAGGGAATCATATGCCAAGAGAATCTGGATTCCCCCTTAACCGCCTTTCATTAGGAATATAGATTATCTTTAAAAACAAGTGGCTATCCAGATTCCCAAGCTTAAAGGAAATTGTATTTTTTATAAATAGAAAATTTTAACCCTTTATCCTTATCACTTAAGCAATTGATATAAAATATAAAACAAATCTTCAATATATTCTCTTTTGTCTTTATCTCTTCCCGCTAAAACAACATAAACAAGATAGATAACTCTTTTGATATATTCATTAACAAAGTTCTATTTAGGTTTCACATATGAAAAAAAAATTTTGAAGGGGACCCTCTATTGTTACCAGGTATTCACTTTTATTGTTGTGTGTGTTACTTAACAAATTATCAATGGATCTATTTTCATGAAAATTTGTTAATGTATCTATTCATATCTCAAGTCTTGGTTTTGTTTAGTTGCTAGAAATATAGATTTGGATTGGTGGCTTCATCTGGTTTTTTGTTTTTTATTTTTTGTTTTTAGATTAATAGCTTTGTTTCTACCATTTTAATATTTTGTATCATATCTGGTACTTTTGATGTTTGTTATATAATGATACAAAATGTGTAGATTTTTAATTTTTAACAACTCATCATATTTGTATGCACATTTTTGGATTTGTCATAATTTATAGTTTATATTTTTTTTTCATTATTTATTTAGAGGATTTAAAAAAAAAAAACACTTATATTGGATTTACATATCTAAAGATAGAACGGGAAAAATAAATAATTTAATTAAAATCCCTAGGATTAAACTAAACATTATAATCTCAAATTCCTAGGAATCTTATGAAATTCCCAATTAAACCAAACATAAGAATAGTTACATTTCTAAGCATTCAAATTGCAAGGCATCACATTCCCAGTAATCTAAATGTTAGAATAATGTGGATTCCTCCATACCAAATGCCACTTAAAGAGTTGTCAAATGTCAATTCCATAAGGTTCTTTATATTTGTTTAATTATTTTTCAAATCACTTGCAGGGGAGAGAGAGAGAGAGAAAATAGGACATTTCAAAGATCTTTAAGATGGACCAGAAAGATATACCTTTGGATTTCACGACTATTAAAGTGCTACCATCTAAGCTAATATTTCCACTATTTAAAATTTTAGTCTCAGCAGATTAGTATTGTTAATAAGAAATAAATTTTTTTTAAAATTTTTTATTATTTCTCTTATGTGCACTGCAAATTATTACAAAGAAACGAAAAATAATTTTTTCTTATTCTTTTCGGTGATAAGGTTTATTGAGGAATTTTGTTTCAAATTTGCTTGGGGCTGTTACTCAAGGTTTACAGTGGTCAAATTATATAACATATTTGATGATTTTGAGCCCAACTTTCCATAAATACTCTAACTATTAATGAAATTCTATTGAATTTTTTTCGTTTTGATTCATTAATTTGGCTTAAATTAATTCCCAAAACTAAGTTTCACAGAAATGCCAGAACTTCCTGCAGGAAGAAAGATGTAGATTTTTTTTTTGTATATATATATAACACACAAAATTGGTACTTACTTTTAACTTATAGAGGTCTTTGATGGCACTGTTAAGGTCACGTGCCCCAAGCCGTACATAGTCTCCTGCCTGCATGTACTTCAACATTGGTGTTTTTAGCTCTCCTCCAGAAAACTGACTCATTTGGGGACAATTCTCCACTCTTACTTCCTGCAAGGATGGACATCCAAATGCACAAGTTGAGGAGCAAAACCATTTCAGATTAGGCAAGTCTTCGAAATCTAGAGTCTTCAGTAGAGGGAAAGTGATCTCAATTTCCTTCTTCGTTTTCTTTTCTTTGGAGGCTGCTTCTACTGATTCTCCTACTGCAGCAATTTCCAGCATTGCTTTGCCTTCTTTGGTGGCTCCTTCTGCAGTAGTTTCCTCTGCCATTCTCTCTTTGGTGGCTACCTCTTCTAAGTTTCCTACCACAACAATTTCGTCCATCATTTTACATGAAGTTATCCTTAGCATTTGGAGATGCCGAAGACCTCTAGCTACGGACAAGGAGAATAGGCTTCTCAAATTGTCACATTTGTTAACTTGTAGAGAACTTAGATACTGAAAGCCAAGGAATGACACCTGTAATTCAATCAAATCAGTCTTCACAATCTTGACCACACACATATGAACAATTGTAAGTCATACCGTAACTAAGCCCAATAGATTCAAAAAATAGTTCCCTATACTATATAGGAAGAGAGATAAGTAATAAACTTTATTGAGACTAAACTAAAATCACCCAAAGTAAACAGGAAGTATACAAATGGGTATAATTACAATTGATTACAGTGACCTATCAAATCACAAATTGAACAAATAGAATACATCTCACAATTAACAACCACCAACAAAGTTTTTAAAAAAGAAAAGCTTTAAGGGGGGTGTTTAGTATTGTTTTTTAAACAACAATTTTCAGTGTTTAAACAATATTACATGTATTTCCACACACTTTTTCTCCCACACATATCTCTACAAAACAACAACAACGTTACTAGAAATCTCTTACCATATGGGCCCAAGATTCCGAAAATTCCTCTCAACATCCTCAAAACTTCAGGAATTACGCTCTCTCCAAATACATCATGTCAAACAGTAAAGAACCGCTTTCCAAATACCATCATATCAATGTCAATAAAATATTCCTTGCTAAGAAGTTAGTAAATCTACAACTGTCCTCGAAATTACCCAATACACCCCAAAGAACTTGAAAACCATAGACCACTATTTCGTAGCAATAGGACAATTAAGTAATTAAATGATCAACTATTTCCCCATTACCTTTATACATGTAATACCAATCCAAGACCCATATGCTCCTCTTAAGCACGTTGTCGATAGTCAAATTTTCCCCAAAGCTGCAGTCCAAGAGAAGAAAACAACTCTAGGTGGAGACGAGATTGAAGATAGACTATGCATAGCCCAAAGTGATTAAAGAATTATAACACTTTGGAGATAAAGGTGAGCCAAAATTAGAACCTAATAGAGTGATGCATACTCTTTTTCTTTTTTTCTTTTTTTCTTTCTTTCTTCTTTCTTCTTCTTCTTCTCTCTCTTTTCTTCTTTTTTTTTTTTTTTTTTTTCCATAATGTGAGGACCCTTTCTAAAGAAGAGCCCAAGGGACGCACTTCAAGCCAATAAAACCTACGGGCAACTAACCTCACCCACTAGAACTAGTTGCTAGATAATCCAAGGAAATTCACCCCTGGCAAATGCTCATCCTAGGACACTAGAGTGCAGATGAACCATGACAACAAGAAGCCAAGGTAGAAGAAAATCTATAGCCGCACCTTAGAAGGTCAGCCGGACAACAGAAAAAGATAGTGAAAAAGATCCATTAACATATAAGGAATAATCAAAAAATGATGGGTGGGAAAAAGCAAATATGAATGATGATGAAAGCAGAGTAAAGAGAGAGTCATTGCTTGCTGAGAGGAAGTATTGATGTCAGCACCTCCCCTCTCCTATGTTGGCAAAAGAAGGAAAAAATAAATAAATAAATATATATATATATATATATAGATAGATAGATAGATACACACACACAATAATCACCTTGAAGGAAGTAGGCTATTGAAATCCAAATAGAATTCTAGCTGGGTACTCAAATTCAATTTGAACTCTAATGTAGATTAATTCACCTTGAAGTATTATGGTTAGCTACTCTTGGGTTTAAGTCCTAAATTAAGCCCACTCATACTATAAACAGGTTGTGAAGGGCATTCATTTAGTGTGGCCTACAATGTGAGTCTAGATGTGTGTACAATGAAGTATAGATTGGCCTGAGTATGGTGCGTGAGAGTTAGGAAACTCTAGTAAAAGGCAACTATTAGCCTATCTTTCTGTACCTAACGTTCATTGTAATAAATAAAGGTTTTGCATTCTAATTTCATACCCTTATCTTGCACCTTGCTCCCAACAAATAACATGCATCTTTATTATATACCTAAAAATAATAGGATATAATACGATGTAATCATGTAAAAATTAGGGAAAAACAAAAAATAAAAATAATAATAATAATAATCAACTTGGATTCTAGAGGACCAGAAAGCTGATAGAACAGGGAACTAACAGAAGAAACCAGGAGGAGAGAGATTGACTGACTAACCTTTTCATTAAAGAGTGGTCGTCCGGCAGTTGAGTTCATTTGTCCAGGTTCTTTGTCCACTCTCATGTCATAGACAAATGTCTTCAATTCATGGCAATAATCTATTTGCAAGGAGTTCAAAGCTGGAAGTTCAACTAAATTTCCTGAGCTGAATCTCACAAGCTTTGGGAGACTTTCTAGACTTATATATTCTAGTTTGGGGAACATCTTTTCCATCCTTCTCTCTTTGCTGTCTAATTCTTCTGTTAGTAGGACCTCTTCCACACTCAGACATCCTTTTACATACAGCACTTGGAGCTGCAGTAGGCTTCTCGCCATGGAGGAGGATAATAGATATTTCAAATTGCCACAATCATACAAAACCATCTTTCTCAAGTTTTGAAAGCAAGAAGATGCCCTTGGAAGAAGTTGGTCATGCCATATCTTTTCCACATCATTAATTGAGTTAAGTTCCAAGGTCTGCAAATTGGGAAATGAAACCTACAACCACAATTATTTTCCATGAATATCATATTATCCTGTCATTTGAAGAAAACAATTTTACTACTTTGGAGCATGGTTGTGGGAAAAATTGCAGGCACATTTCATTCTAGATGAACTGATGCCTTAACAAAAAGTGCATAATTTGCAAACACGATCTTTTGAATTTTCAATTAGTATTATTATTTTTTAAGGCCAGCCTGATTTTAGAAATTACAGCAGCCCACAATTAGACTTTTTATACTCCATCCCTATACTAAACTCAAATGGGCTTCTATTCCAAACCTGTGATAATTTATAGTTACTGTCTCAAAATCTTTCCCAAAGTCATTTGTTATTTTAATGGTTATAAATTTATAATAATAATTAAAATTTTGAATTCATCATTTCCTAACTGCTTAATCTTTTGAGACAATTGGTAATTTATCATAGTATCAAGAGCAAATGATCTTGAGTTCGAACCATGTCTCCACTCTACCTCCCAAGTTAAAAATCTCATATGTTGAGCCCCATTAACAAGAGGGAATTTAAACCCACACATGAGGGGGGGTGTTGGAATAATGGTTTATTGATTAAATTCATTATTTCCTATTAGCTTGACCTTTTAGGGCAATCTCTGATATCATAAATATTATACCAAAAGATAAAATTAATGATTGATAGATATAAAACATTGAAGCAATAAATAAAATAAAGCAATCAAGAAAGGAGATAAAGTACTTGTTTAGTTTTCTCTAGTAATAAGAGAGAGACAGGGACCAGTGGTAGCTAAAGGTTACAATAAAGTTACAGTTTTGTAGATAAGTTAATGCCAAAGTATGTTATTACCTAACATATATAATCAGCTCGAATTGGGATACTCAGGGCCTACAATTTAAATCCAGCTCATACATTTTATTAAGTTTAAAAAAAAAAATTTGATAAATAATCAAGTTAAAAAAATTTAAACATAAATGCATCCAAGGCCCACTTTACTTAAACCATCTGCAAACTATCTTATTAGAACATAGTAGAGTCGAAAAGCATCCAGTTGCAATCCCTACTGTTTCTTCTCCTTTAGGACCATGTCTGGTAAAAACTGATAAGTGAGCCTCAGAAGTAGTTTGCTGTGTGGGTTGGGACAGCAGTACGTCCTCGGTATAACTCAATAATATTAGTTCTGATTGACATATCACTAATGAGGATTTTGATCTTCTAGAGTTTTTAGGATTAGTCCTTCATAGAATTCTTAAAATCTTAACCACCCATTTTAAATGAGTAGTTAAAATTTTAAAAAATTATCAATAATTTAAATAGGTGTCAAAATGGTGTTAGTTGATATTTGTTTAAATGCTAATGACTGGATAAAACCAAAACTTTCTTTAAAAATGATTATTATAATTTCAAGAGCATTGTGATAAGTTTACCATAAGAACTCACCATACTGAGTAGACTTGCTTAATTTTTTTTTGATAAGAAATAAAGATGTATATTCAAGAACACTACCTCATGCAGAAAGTCATAAGGCAGAGTTAAAAAAATACAGACAAAGAAGATAAAAAAACAGAAAGAAAAGATATTAATTACGAAGGAGTGAGCTAAGGAACATAGGTAGAGAATCACTAGAGGTGAGTCCCCAAGCCCTAGACTAGTAAAAAAGGGAGTCACTGAAAGAAGCCAATAGCTGGTCGTCGGAACTTTCCATTTCCTCAAACGTCCTCCAATTTCATTCCCTCCAAAGATACCACGTTAAGCATAGCGGAGCTAAATTCCAAATGTTAGGCTTGCTTAATCCTAACCCCTCTCACTCTCTCTCTCTCACTCACACACACACGCAAAACAATAACCATCCACATTGATTAGACTTGCTTCATCCTAATCCATGGCTCTCTTTCTCTCTTTGTCACGCCCAAAGCAAAAAAATTATATAAAAAAAAAAAAAAAAAAAAACCTTCATTTTTAGCTTCCCTTTGTATCTGCATATAGCAATGATCTGTATCTATATGGTAATATCAAAAGTAAACACATCAGATGCAATGTGACACTCTTTTGGGATTTTTATTTATTTTTTATTGTTATTATCACTAAAATTTAATGAAGTTTCATCATTGACACAATTAATAGTTGAGAATCAAATTGAACTTTACCAAACTGTCAATTGCATCCTTGACACAATTAAAAGTTGAAGGACTGAATTGACACAATTAGTAGTTAGGGGGCTGAATTAGTAATTTGGTGAATACATTTGGATTACTTAACATAACTGCTTTTCTTTTGTTTGTGTTAGTCTTATTTTTATTTTTCATTTTTGTTTCTAAAATACTTTTCTTTCTCCTTAAATAATTAAAAAGGTCTTTCTATGGTCTATTTTATCCAATTCCTTCTTGTGTATTATATCTCCATTAACCGTTTGAACTTTGAAAGTTCAAAATCATTTCTTATACTTTGTGTTCTATCATGAATACATTTGCATTAATTAACTTTTACCTAACTTTAATTGGTCAGTGAACTCTCTTGTAATGCTACACTACTTGAATAATTTATTAACATGATTGTTAAATTACTTCACCTTAATATTCTTATAAAAAATATCAAATCACAAGTCAATCAAATGTATTTATTATTCAAGGAATAAAATATTGCTTTTAGTACACCTTAAAATTAACTTTAAAAAAAATATACACTTAGCAATTATTCAAGCAATTGTTATTAGATCAACCAAAAATACTGACATTTTTTAAGATCATAATAGAATGCACCAACAAGTGTAAACCAACAAGGCCCTAGCAAATCTTAAAACATGGATTTTTAACGTACCTTTTGATTGAAAAGTGGCTCTATATTGGTTGGCATTGCACTTGAAGATGTGGAAGGCCTTGTTTTTCCTTGAGAATAGAAGCTCCTGAGCTTTGGTAGATCCTTTAATGTCAAGGAACACAATTGTTGTAATTTAATTATATCCTTCATTCCATCATTATCTTCTGTATAATCTTCACTTCTCTCCACCACTATTGCACCCATGATGCTGCATTTGCTTATCACCATTTCTTGTAGTTGCAAAAGGCCTCTAGCCACAAATGGCCGGAAGACAAATTTCAATTTATTACAGCAGTGCACATTTAAGACCCTCATATTACGGAAAGACCCCGCTGGAAGTTGGCCATAGCATATTTCTTCCAAATTGATCAGATTATCGAGATAAAGTGACACCAAGATAGGAAAGGCAACAGATGAAACTAACTGCATCACATCAATGATATATAGGATCTCAACATTATTTTGGACGTGAAGATGTTTCAACAGTGGAAAACCATCCCGATCTAATTCACAGACATCAGTTTTTATGCCCTTTAATTCATCTATATAAAGAGCTTCAACTTCCTTCAACAATATCTTAACCACATTCTTCAATTGAATATCAAGCTTTAGTTTCAATGTTCTTGAGGATTCATGCTCATCAAGCCAGCTCCACGCATCTCCTATACAGATTTTGTAATTGTTCAGCCGGGCAAATAGCAAATCGTCAGGCAAAACCTTGGTATTTGGAATATGTACGTGCAAAGTGGTTAGATGGGACAAATGATTCAGTTCAGCAAGGCAAACATTACTTGTTTCACCATTGATACCCTCAACATTCCATTGCTTAAAGCTGTTCATATACAACTCTTCTAATTGTAACAAGCTTGATAGGACACCTGCAGGAATCACCTGAAGTTCATGACAATCATTCAAATCCAATAGCTGTAGACGAGTCAATTGTTGAATTTCTCTTGGTAACTCTTTAACCTTTGAATTCAAAAGGCTGAGAATTTCTAAATTCTTTAGCTCGCCAATCATTGTCAAGTCTCCCAACACACACTGTTCCATTAGCAACGTTCGAAGGTTTGTTAGGAGATGAAGTGATGCAGGCAGTGATGAAAAATGCATTTCACTAACACTAAAAACTTTGAGTCCCCTCATCTCATCAAAAAAGGTGTCTGGCATCTTTTCAGACTGATTTTTGATAGACATATAAGATAGCCTCCGTTGTGGGTGTCCCAACCATTCAGGAAGTTCACGGGTATGCCTACTAGGTAGGGAGATGGCAGTGCATATGTTTAGTGTATCTTTATTGAGCCATTTTGTCAAGGCAATGTCCTGATCCATGTTCAACACATTATGATCCTCAGAAGCAATTAATGTGGAAGCATAACGAACAACATTGTGCATGATAACATGCTCACCAGATTCACTGTCTAGCAATAGAGAAGAGTCTTTAAGTTTAGAGATAAATGAATATTCTTTACTTCTCGCTTCTTGAATTGTATTGGTAACCTGAAATATTCCCAAACCCATACCACGCTTCAGCAAATCTTGGTATGCAATTGAAGAATCCATGAGGCCACAAATCAAAAACAACTGCTGGATTTCCGGACTTTGTAATTGAATGTAACTGAACTTTATAGTTAAATGTGCGGCTGTCTGCAGTTTTGTGGTGTCTCTAGGGACAGATTTTCTTAGTTGCTCAGATGCTTTCTTCCATTCAACTGAACTCCTCTTTTTTAATGCCCTGCCAACTACTACAAGTGCAATAGGGAGACCCAGGCACACCCGTGCTATCTCAACTGCTGTGGATTGTAGATCAGAATCTTCTATAGGATCACCAATTTCTGCCGTCTTTTTAAGTAACTCCAAGGCTTCTATTTCTCGTAATGGTGAAACTTGGAGCAAGAAATTAGTTTTACTATGCATCTGATTGAATAAGACATCTGGACTTTTGGAAGTCAACAATATTTTGCATCCCTTATGAGTACCCTGAGAGGGAAGTCCTAAGTCCTCCACGTCAAGACTTTCGCAAAAATCATCCAAAATGATAAGGATCTTCTTCTCTTTCTTTACCCTGTTAAGAAGAAAATCTGCTTTTTTGTTGGCAGGCTCAGAGGAATCAAGTTTCAAACCTAACTTGTCTGCGATTTCTTCTTGAATTCTCCTCAGATCCTGTTTCTGCTTGACAGTCACCATAACCACTGCATCAAATAAATTGTCTTCCTCAGCTTGACGGACAACTTCTTTGACTAGAGTGGTCTTACCTACATCATCCCCCCCATAAAGCCCAATCATGTTGATGTTGCGATCTTCCAGTGCCTCCACTATTTTCTTTGAAAACAACATCTTTGATTCCAAGGCTTCTGTTTCTGGTAATGGTGAAACTTCAAGCAAGAAATTAGTTTTACCATCCATTTGATTGCATAAAACATCTGGACTTTTAGACGTCAACAATATTTTGCACCCCTTATGACTATCTCCAGAGGGAACTCCTAGGTCCTCCAAATCAAGGCTTTCGCAAAAGTCATCTAAAATGACAATGATTTTCTTCTCTTTCATTATCCTGTTACGTAGATCTTCTCTTATAGTGACATTTTCCTTATTATCAAATTTCAGACCCAACATGCCAGCAATTTCTCTTTGAATCATTGTCTTAATATCTGGATTCTGCTTGACAGTCACCATAACCACTGCATCAAATAAATTGTCTTCCTTAGCTAGACGGACAACTTCTTTGACTAGTGTGGTCTTACCTACACCATCCGGCCCATACACCCCAATCATGTTGATGCTAGGATTTGACAGTGCCTCCGCAATTTTCTTCAAAATGGACATTCTTGATTCCAAGGCCACAAAACCTCTAGTAGCTCCTGCAGTTCCAATCCCTTGTGGAGCCATACCAGAGGAAGCTGTATTGAATCTGCCTTCAGCATCAACAGCTTTTTCCATTTTCTTTTTTTCGGAAGTGCGGGGGAGGCTGCCACAGAAGTAGATGGAAATTGAAGGACAACAAGCAAACTGTACGACTATGCTAAATAGAAGAAATGTGCAGGGCCGACAACATCAAATTCTATTCTTTTCTTTTCTTTTGCTCTATTTCCCCATCACAAAAGCAGAACAAATTAAGCTAATTTAAAATTGCAACGGGCAGAAAGAATTTGTTAAAATAATAAATTAAACTGGTACATATCAGTTTTTGAAAATAAGAATTAAGTTTTTTAACTATAAAACATCATAAAACTAACATCAACATAAATTTTGACGATGAAAGCATGAATGCAATTATATTCAAGTTAATTTAGTCATTAAATTTTATTGCCTTCATTTCTCTTTTGTGCTTTTACATGTCAAAAGAAAAGAAGAAAAATCGACTTTTTATATCATTTTTATATATTAATCTTGATTTTTCTTTAATAAATAAAATTGATACCTTATTAAAATAAAATAATTAGTAATAAGTTAAACCATTGATTACAAATATATATATATTTTTTTTTTTTGAAATAGTTATAATATGCTACCAACTCCATAGGTCTAACGTTCCCCCCTCTACCCCAGACCCTTAAATACTTTGTGCACGAGGAGGTGTTAATTAAGCTACAGGACTCTTGACAATATAATTTCTTCTTAACCCAACAACAAACCTGCCAAATTACTACAGTTAAATATGGAAATACATATGTAATAAGTCAATTTTTAGGAATTTAATAAGTATATTGGGGAAAATCCATAAATCATTCACCAGAATTTTCTAGTCAATGTGTGGCTAGAAAGTTTTCCATACCACTCTACCTCTCCTCTTTTTCATCTTCTCCCCCACCCGATTCACTGAATACAAACACCTTCACTCTCCTCACTCTTCTCCTTTGGCTGACTCAGGCAAGGGTTCTCTTCCCTTCACCATCCAACCATTCAGTGCCCACGTTATATCATTGTTGGCAACTTTCTACCTCAATGTCACAGAAAAAGTCAAATTTAACTCATCTCATGACCAAAATTTCTTGTTCAAATCAAGTGAGATTTAGTTTGATGACCTTATCCAAGTCCAGCGACCTTGCCTGGGTCATGCTTGAAGGAAGTTGATGCCATATAGTGGGAACCTCATCAGAAACTGCCCAACTTCACCAAAACTGACCAACCTTGAGTTGAAGTTATTTAGCACAACAACCAGCCCGGTATGTTCTAAGACTTAGTCCTCCATGTTGTTATGATAGCTTTGCTTGTTATGATAGCATGCCCTAGTTAACCCTTGCCTACTTTCCACTACACCTGGGGTTTGAAGTTGTGCATTTCTAGTAGGGGACACCCTAACACTTGTCCGTATTGGATCCATTCATAATAGCGTGACTAAATTTTAAGTTGGCTATCAACCTACCATAACCCTCCTTTTCTCAGACTTAGGACCTGCTGTGAGTAAGTATACGACACTAAGCATAGACACAAGTAGAATTTCCACAAAATTATCAATAACCCCATTAAAATTTCCTATCACCGACCATAGGCCTACAACTACAAACTCATTGACAATTTCCTCACCCAGAATCCAAAACCGTGTATAGCTAACTGTGATCATGGGATTCTTGGGGGATCAAATAACAACAATACTGCAGAAAATTAATCATTTGGGTACAATAACACTAGTTCCAATTCAACACTTTCCCTCAAAAAAAAAAAGAGCCAAACTACCAGCTTCATCTACCTTCTGCATCCACACAATAACAGTAAAAAAAAAAAAAAAAAGCCAACCGCTTCTTAATCTTTCGAATTCTACCATTGACTGCCTCCATTTCTAGTGTCTACTATGAAAACAAAATCAAGAACATTGTCACAAATTAGAGCCCTCCTCAAGGCTTTCACAGGCACAAACGGAAGAAATGGTGGTGAGACGAAATAACAAGCAGAAGGTGTGCAATAATAATAGTGGTTAAGAGAGAGAGAGAGAGAGAGAGAGAGAGAGGTGAGAAAGAAAGAGTGACATCACGTGATGTCAACAAGAAGTAGACAAATAAACAAGCACATGGTGTGCACCTGCAATATAAATGGGAAGATAACAGAGAAAGAATTGAGACTTCACATCTTACTCTTAAATGTTTACTTACCGGATCCATCTCCTACAAATCTTAAACCGGTCTTGCCTTTTAAACCTTTTTTAAGACTTAGTCTAACTCTAATTTTCTTGTAACACTAGCAATGAACTACACAACTTGCTAACGGCAAAAAAAAAAACTGCATAACTTGCTAAATTGTCTACTTCTTTGTTTCTCGGTGGTCACATGATGGTTCTTTTTTTTTTTTTTTTTTTTTTTTTGGGTTAAGTAAAAAGCCAAAACACGATTTTGGCCTAGACATTTGGGGCCAAATTTTCCATATAACACTATTTTTGATACATATAATTTAGTAAACATGTTTTCAAAATTTATTAGCAAACTAGCATCTTAAATCTCTTAGACTCGAGTTCACCGTAAAAACTCGAGCCTAAGAGACTCGAGTTCCATGTTCTACCCACACTAACATGGAATTTTAATCCACGTGGAACTTCTAGCTTATGAGACTCAAGTTTTTTAGGGCTTGATTGGTAGAAGGATTTTTGTTCTTATTTTTAAAACAGTATAAAAACAATTTTAAAAAAATTAAACTTGGAACTAGTTTTCAAATAATAATATTTATATTTTACATGTTTGGCTCCCACTTTTAAGAACAATTTTCAAAATTCTAAAAACAAAAATAATTGTTTGGGAGACCATTTCTATTAGATTTAAAAAATATATATTTACAAAATGTAACGTATAGAATCTGTAAATTACTTTTTTCTTTTGTGGATAATGATAAGGGAATAGAGTTCATCATTTTTTTTAATGATAAGTTTCATATTTGAAGTGTAAGAATTTTTTTGTGATAAAGATAATCTCCTAAATTTAAGAAATAAAATGTTTTGGACATATATATGGGGTCTATTGTTTTCAATTTATTTACAACTATGTCATTAAAAATATTTTCTAGATCTGAAAACACCCTCTAAGCATGAAAACCTTGTTTTAAATCAAGAAAATAGGATACAATTTTTTGAAAGCTGTATTTAGAAAATATTAGCCAAACAATATATTTAAGTGTGGGACCCACCATTTTATGAATTGCAAAACAAAAAATTATATTTAAATACTCTTACCAAACAGCCTCTTACAGATTTCCTTTCGTTCCTCACCTTTAGTTCTTACCTACAACCAACTCTAGTAAAACTCACCTTCAATTCCAACAACCATCTCCATCAAAACCTTTCTCAGAAGTCCTCACAAACATCTCACCTACAAAACCAAACCCAACAAATTACACAAAGACAATCGGAACCTACAAAGACACCACCACCTCATTCCGATTTGATAAAAACCTTCCTCACAGGTCCTTACAAAAATCTCACCAACAAAACCAAACCCATCAAAATACACAAAGCCAATTGGAACCTACAAACATGCCACCACATCATACCGATTGAAACCTACAAACCCGAACCCAATAAACACGCCACCCGCTCATACCGATTAGAAACTACAAACTCAAAAACAACAACTGTGCCACCAGCTCATCCTCGATCGAAGGTGAACTTTGGTGGGGAACAAGAGATATGGAACAAGATAGAGTGAGAGAAAACCACCTCAATGATTAGCTTCGACCTTGAAGGCTCGATTTGGGCTTGATTTAGATAAAAAGCTAAGGAGAATAAGCTTCAGAGAGAGAAAGAGAAGAAGATCGATAAGTTTTTTTATTTTTTATTTATTTTTATTTGGTTTTCTTTTAAGTAACTCGAGTTTCATAGGCTCGAGTTTTATGTTGATTAAAATTCCACATTAGGGTGGGCAGAACATGAAATTCGAGTCTTTTATGCTTAAGTTTCTATAGTGAATTTGAGTCTAAGAGACTCAAAATACTAGTTTGCTAATAAGTTTTTTAAGCCATTAGGAAAAAAAAACTAAAACTAAAACTAAAGTCTCACCTAATGATTTTCTATTTTTTTTTTTTAAAAAAAAAAGAAAGTCAAAATTCTCGGACGTTGGTCTTGAGTTGAAGAACATAAGAAGTCTCTTACTCACTCCCACTCCCTTGATTCTCTCTCTCTCTTCTAGCTTAAATTGCCCACCATGGCCGAGACCCGTGACCATCGCCACTGACAATGATGCAGGATGGCAGCACCACTGACGGTGGCTGTCATTTCATGACTTTCTCTAAAAATGGGTTTGTGTGTGGGTTTCGGACATGGGGTCTAACTTTAGATCCAATCTAAGTTTTGGGGTTTCAAGGGAGATAAGGGTGTTGACCGTGTCCAGCTGCCTTCACCTTTGGTCGATCAGCCTTTAACCTTGAACCGGACTAAGGTGCCACATTTGAGTTAAGGGTTGGAGATTTGGAAATGAGAGTGTGGGCTTTCCATTCAAACTTCAAACTTGTTTCTCTCTCAAGCATCAAATGGAGTTAAGGAACCAAGGAAATGGTTGACAAGGAAGAACATGATGAGAGGCTTAAGGATAAAAGAAACCTGGATTTGCACCCAGATAACAAACTCATCAACAACTAAAGATTGTACTTTTAGATATCACGCAGGTGAATCTTTATTAGTATTTAAAGTATTCCTATAGCACTCAGATAAATAGTTACATTGAGTGAATATTATAGTTTCTGATCATTTTTCAAAGTAGGCCATCTTTCTAGGTACATCATCTACAATTTTCCTAGAATTCGAAGCGTGAAAATGAGGAGAGACTCTAGTAGTCTCTCCGATGACTTGAAGGTGTTCTATAAGAGAAGAGATTGCGAAAATGAGTTAGTAAAGCAATTAAAGAGCAAGATCCAGCAAGTTGGTGATTTGTTTCACCAAAAGTATGCGTCTATATGACCTATAGTATTTATTCAACACATTTGAATTTGATACTTGTATCTGTATAAAACTATATATTCAGTTACTAAAAGTATAAGACTTTAAGTATATAGCTATAAGAGAGGAAAAATAAAATAAAATAATGAGAGATGAGAATAGTCTAGAGGGCTTGAGAAGTGAGTTTTGAATTGACGCTCTATTTGTTTCAGCAATGATGTTTTCTAGAAAATGAGTTATTTTCTAAAAAACATTTTCTATAAAACTATCTCATTTTTTAATGTTTGGTAGCAACTTTAAATGAGTTGAAAAACAACCTCATAACTTCCCTTATTTAGCTTGCTGTGAGATAGAGTTGTTTTCCAAAAAAATTTAATGGAAAACAATCTCCAAAAATAAGCCATACATTTTATGTTGACCAAAGATAGTTTTCCTTTGACTCATCTTTTTTTATACTACCAAACACTGAAAAATAAGAAAAACTATCTTTACACAAGGTTTTCCATTGAAACAAACGGAGCGTGAGAATCATGTCCTTTCTTTTCTTTTTCTTTTTCTTTTTTCTTTCTTAAAGGAAAGAATGATTTTCTTTCTCTTTCTTCTTTTTTGTAAGGAAATAATCAAATTATTTTTTTTAAAGGAAATAATCAAATAATTTAAAACCTATTTAAAATTTTACAGTCAACACTTATTTATTTTATTTATTTTTATTAAGGTTTTAAAAGGTTTTTTCTTTTTCTATCTTTTTATATAAAAATGCCCAACGATTACTATAATAAAAAAATTCAAACTTAACTACTAGCAACATATATATTCTTTGAATTTGACAAGTGGGCTATCCATCCATTGAGGGTGGGGGTAGCAATATATATATATATATACACATATATTAAGCATGATTTAATACAATAATTTTAATTATCCTAATGGTTAGGAGTGTGGTGTTCAAGTACTACTCTTTCGTGTTTCAAATTCAACCCCCATCCTCTAATTTATTTTGTTATAAATTCCGGGCTCCCATGGCCATCGGGGAAAAAGTAAAAACCAGCCCATTGCATGTCCTATTGGGCTAGTGGTCAGTGGTCACCCATGGGCCACAACAGTATTGAGTTAGACCGCCCATTAGCTTGATAGGATGGGTCGTGGGGTAGGATTGTTTGGTGACCCTTAATTTGGAGGAACTCATTTTGTGGTGATTAATAAAACCTATTTATTAAGTCATGTTATTTTTTTAAAATGATACACGTGCATACTACAAGGGTTTGAGAAGATTCCTCGAATAAATCAGTTTAAAGGAAAATTTGCAAAATAATTTATTTCAAATATTAAGGGGTGTTTGGTAGAGTAATTTAAAATAATATTTTTGTAGTTTTTTGAAATACGTGTGGGTGAAAAAGTATGTAAAAATGTGTTTAATGTTATTTAAAATGTAAAAGTGTGAGTTTGAGATAGAAAAACAAATGGACTCTAAATATTTAAAATTGATATTTTTTAAGTCAGTTGGGGAACAAGCCCTTTTTCTTTTTAACTCGGGTAAGAAATACAACCTCAAGGCCTCAATTGATTTGGCTGAGTTTTAAGTGGAATCAAACACAATTTAATAGTACGATTTTTTTTTATAATAAAAAAAAGTCCAATTCCCGGATAGTTAAAAAAAAAAAAAAAAAAAAAAAAAAAAAAAACTGAATTGAAAACCATTATTATTAAAAGAATACTCCTATTATTTTACGAATATTGGCTAACTAATTAGCTTTGTTCTTGTACAGGTTTCTTTTCTCCCTATTTTATTCGGATTGAAAACTCAATAGTTTTTTTTTTTTTTTTTGATAAGTAAAACTCAATAGTTTATGTAAAACGCCAAGTGTTGAAAGCCCCCAAAAAAAAAAGGATTTATCATTATTATTATTATTAAGTGATGTTATCAATTGGAAAATGAGTGTGAGTTAAAGAAATTTAAAGTCTGTATATTCAAGAATTAGGGCCTTTTAAATATACACCACTGTAAGTTTCTTTAAAACCTTTTCTCCTCTTCGCGTATGTGTTTTAAAAATATTTAGTATTTAAAAAAAAAAAAAAAAGTGATGTTATCAATTTAGGAGTTGCAAATGCAATTCCAGTGGAGATAAAAGACAGATCCTAGTAGACATCTCTAGTAACTTAAAACAGTTCTGAAGAGAGAAACTTTGTATGTTATTAAGTGATGCTATCAATTTAGGACTAAAATGAAAAATCATTTGACACTAGGCCAAAACAACAGCAAAAATAAAAGGAACAAAGATACGGTACGACAACTAATAAAATCAAATTTAGCAGTAAACAATGGAAAGACGTACCTCATTGACATCGTGGTCTTAAAACACAGACAGGAGAGAGTAAGAACTAACAACTAACAACTATGACAAGAAGAATTTGAGAATGGCAATGGGTGGAAAAAAAATGGCGGGGACAACAAGTATATATTAAACACCAACAAAAAAGAAAAAAGAAAAAAAGAAAGGTCGGTTCTGCTTTTTTTTTTTTTTTTTTTTTTGAGGAAAAGGTCGGTTCTGCTTTACTTGGAAAAACAGGAAAGGATCAAATGATTTAAACTTTAAGCAAAGCTAAATTAGTAAGGTGAAAATAGAAATAATTGTAGAGCTGACCCAATAATAAGAATTTTTTTATGAGACAATAATAAGAATTAAGAAGCTTGAATTTTCTAAAAGAGTATTGTTATAATCACAAATATTTTTATAATATTTTTACTAATTTTTAATATGACAAATTTTTACTGGTTCTTATTTGAGTCTACCACTAAAATCACATTTTTACTTACTAATAATTATTTACCACATCAGTAGTTTGTAAAAATATAGTTTGTAGCTTTAGTATTTTACTTTCTAAAATGCATATAAATTGACCTATTTTTGGAATTTTCTTTCCGAGTTTAGAGATTGCAATTAGTGATATTATATGCTCTAGATTCTTGCAAAATGATTTTCTTAAATTTTGTCATATAAAATTTCTAAAAAAAAAAAAAAGAAAAAAGAACCAAATCATCAAAATTTTCTCAACTGATTACAAACATACTTTATGCATAAACAAGATCTCTGAGTCCACCAGTACTAAATGTTAGGTAACATCCAAAAAAAGCACCATTCTTTATGGAGTAATTATTGTGCCACTTTATGTAGTACAAGAATTTTCCTTCTTTATATGATGATGCATATTGCAGAAATCATAATCAGCTAATCAATTACATCCATTACTTTTGAATGAGTCACATGAAAGGCAGTACTCCACTATACAAGTTTAGGGCATGTGGACATAACAAGTAACAACCCCTTCTCTTGACATATACAAAATACTATGATGCTGGAGCATATCTGTGTCTCAAGTCTCAACTTTTAAGGATGATGTGAGGGATACAGTTGCATACTTGAATGTCTTTGTTTGGAATGTCACTATTAGATTGTGGAGTTGCTTATTGAAGAAGATCCAGGATTGGTTTCCTTAACCAATAATGCTAGTCAAATCTACTCTCTTTTTTGCCACACAAGAAAGTGACAAAGCAAGTGCATATTTAGTCCACATTCTGACACCGATTTATAATATTGTTTCCCCTAAGTTATAATGTGATCATGTGTCAGATGAAAGCAAGAAGGTGTGATCATCACACCAAAACTATAGTGCACCCATCATACACCGCATTTTCCTTTGGGTTGTGAACTTGTGATAGAATCCCATGCAGATTTATTGCCTGGCGGGATGGATGCAAGCTTTGAGAAGGTTTGGAATTGTTAAAATTGACCCACTCTTGTGCCTATAAATGTACAGGGGAGTTGAATTATTAGGTTTTTTTTTGGGCTAAATATTCCATTTTTGAAAGTCGACTTTTTCAAAATCGAGTTTAAAGTAGAAGTCAATTTTACCAAAATCGAGTTTAATTCTTGCAATTTAGTAGAATAAAGAACTCGATTTTTCCAGACTCAAGTTCCAAGTTCCACTAGTTTCTCTTTGAAAATTAGAGCTTAGAATTGTCTCCCTTCCTTGGAAGGCTGTTTTGTACCTTCGGACAAGAAGTTTATTTAAAGGTTTTGTGGGTTTCTTTTTTGGGGAGTAGGAAACAGTAGTACGGTGGTAGCAAAAAAACCTTTTCTTCTATGGATGACCTTACGAAACATTGGATTGGCCTCTCTTTCTCTGAAAAAGAGGGTCCTAGTCTTTGTCTGAAAAAAGAACAGGCCGTGGAAGAGTTTTGTTTAGCTGCAAAGTTTCTAACAAAACGGGCACTCAATACGGATGCCATTGCCAGTACCTTCCAACCATTATGGCGTTCAAAAAATGGTTTCAAAGTAAAAAATATGGGTGACCACGTAATCTTTTTTACTTTTGATAACAAGAATGAGGTGGAACGGATCCTGTCTAGTGAACCTTGGAGCTTTGATAAACACTTGATAGTGTTACGTACAACACTATGAGAAGGACAACAACATACAAAGCATGGATTTTAACAGGGTTTTTTTTTTTTTTTGGTACAGGTGCATAATATTCCTTCGAAATTTATGAATCGGGAGGTAGCTGAACAAATCTGTGAGCCCATTGGAACGGTGTGTAGGCCACAAAATGCACCAGACGGAGATGGTGGAGGATTCATGCAGGTAAGAATCGCTATAGATATTTTTCAACTTCTCTGCCGAGGACGGATTATATCTTTAGAAGATGGTCAAAAACACTGGACTTCTTTCAAGTATGAGAGACTGCCTCACTTATGCTACTGGTGTGGTTTGGGCATCTCACACACGATGATAGAGATTGTGATCGCTGGATTGATAGTGAAGGAACCCTATCCACTGAAGATCAGCATTTTGGCTCATGGTTGTGTGCACCACCCTTCTTGGCGTCTCGAAAAAACGTGGTTATTGTTCCAGGTTTCTACTCTAAAAATTTGGCGGCTCCACAACAGCACCAACAGCTCCGACCCCCAAACCACCAGCTACGGAGGCTCCAGCGACAACCTCCCCAACCATAAATGCTCAACCCGATAAGGTAAACACTGAACCTGGAAAATTTTCAAATTCCTTTCCTTTTTCAGAGACATTGAATGGCTCTATGGCTAAATTGTTAACGAAAGATACGGGTCACAAGAGTCAGGGAGATTTTAAATATTCAAGACGTAAGGAGCATGTTAATAGGGATGAGCTGTTCTCGACGAAATTATCGGAAATTGACCAAGATTTACGGAAATTTGATTCTACAGAACAAATTCTTTGGGCAAAAAATAAGGAGATAAACAAGGAAAAGATATCGAGAACAGGGGGTTAGCTAAGGCACAATCTAAGGAAGATATTACCCAGCCTGTCATGCATATCTCTCCAGAGAATCAGCCCTCAGCAATGTTATCCGATATCTCCAATTTCTCACAGCCTTCATCGGGTAAAAAAATTGCAAATTGGACACGTTAGGTGAGGACTATTAATGGGGTTGACAAAATTATGGAGGAAGTGGTGGGGCAGAATCGTATTTTGAAAGAGGGGAAAACTCATGGTGTGTTACCAACTAAGAAATGAGTGGTTTCACAAGATGAGAAGGAAAACTAGAAGATATTAGCGGCGGTTGGATTTCAGTCCTGCCAAATGCAATGAGTCTCCTTTGTTGGAACTGCCGTGAGCTTGGAAACTTGCGGACAGAAAATCAGCTTGTGGATTTGGTGCGGGCTAAAGATCTCTCCGTCGTGTTTTTAGTCGAAACATGGATTGATGAAACAAGGCTAAGTCAAGTTCAGGATCGTTTGAAGTTCAAGAATAAATTTATAGCCCCTAGGAGGAATAAGTTAGGGGGTTTGGTAATTTTTTGGAAGCAAGAATTTGACCTTATAGTCGAAACTTTTTCTAAAATCATACTGACATTGCGAAAAGAAGAACACTGAGGATTACAAGCTTCTACTGAGAGCTAGATACATAAGATAGGCATGAAGATTGGTTGAAACTATGGTCCTTAAAAAACTGTGGGTTTGCTCCTTGGCTTTGTGCGGGTGATTTCGACAAAATCACAAAACAATCAGATAAAGGGGGGGGGGGGGGGGGGGGGGACGAATTAGGCCTCACAGTCAAATGCAACCGTTTCGGGATGTTTTGGATGAATGCAGCTTTATGGACATGGGTCACATTGGTCCTCAATTTACTTGGCATAAACACTACGCTAGGTACACGATTTGGGAGAGACTTGATAGGGTGGTAGCAACGAATGAATGGTTTGATAAATTTCCGGATACAAAGGTATATCACTTGGATGTTACTACATTTGATCACAAGCCTCTGTGGGTTGTTCTGGAGATCATGGAGTGTTGCCAACATCGTCCTTTCCGCTTTGAACAAATGTGGATGACTGAGAGTGGGTGTAGTGACACGATAGAAGCAGTTTGGAGGAGTGGGGAAGTAGATCCACGGTCTGTCAAACTACTGAATAAGGTGGATAGATGTGGTATTGAACTTACCAAATGGAGCAAGAAAATTTTTGGAAGTGTTCGGGCTGAGTTAGAAAAAAAATTATTACAGCAGGCTGAGAGAAGGGCTATTCAGGGGGGCAACACAGTGTGGATGAGAACACTGGAGAGAGAGATCAACGGGTTAATGGATAAAGAAGCAAAAATGTGGGCCCAATGAGCTCATGTAGCTTGGCTGAAAGACGGGGATTGAAATACAAAGTTTTTTCACACAAAAGCTTTGCAAAGGAGAAGAAGAAATTATACAAATGGGCTCTATGATAACAGTGTCAGGTGGTGCACACAAAAATAGATCATCTTTGATACTGTGGTTGGTTTCTATCAGTCACTTTTCACCTCAGCTAATCTGAATAGTTTTGATGAGGTGCTGGATGAGACACCATACTTGGTGACTTCGAATATGAATGCCCAATTGACAGACACATTTACAGCAGCCGAGGTGGAAGTGGCTTTGAAAGAAATGGTACTGTTGAAAGCACCCAGACTTGACGACATGCCACCACTATTTTACCAAAGCTAATGGTCTCTTGTTGTTCAGATGTCATTGAAACGATCCTCCACTATCTAAACATGGGCTCCCTGCCCCAATCTTTATGCCACTCTTTCATCACACTCATTCCAAAGGTCAAGAACCCAAAATTTATTTCTCAATATAGACCCTTTTGTTTATCTAACGTACTTTTCATGGCCTTCTTAAAAGTTTTGGCGAATAGACTAAAATCTGTTTTGCCACGACTAATTTCAGAGCATCAATTTGCCTTCTTGATGGGCAGACTCATCTCGAATAACATCATTGTAGCTTTGAGACCTTGCATTACATTCAAAACCACAGTTTCAGAAAGAAAAAAAGAAAAAAAAAAAGAAAAAAGAAAAAGAAAAAAAAGATCTATGGCACTAAAGTTAGATATGAGCAAAGCGTATGACCAAGTGGAATGGACATTCATGGAAAATCTATTGGTAAAAATGCGCTTCAATGAGAGATGAATCCAACTCATGATGGTATGTATTACTTCGGCAACATACTCAGTTCTAATAAATGGAGAACCTCAAGGGCATATTACTCCAACTGGGGGACTTAGACAAGGCGATCCACTATCTCCCTATCTTTTTCTTCTATGCATGGAGGGTTTACATGGTTTGATCAAAAAGGCTCTAGCTGTGGGGGATATTAGGGGTGTCTCAATTGTCGTAACAGTCTTAAACTAACCCACTTGCTATTTGCAGACAAGGCTATTTAAACAAAGAGAGTTTCTTGGTAAACGTGTATGCCAAAGAAAATTTGAGAGGGAGAGAGAGAGTTAGCATAACAGAAGAAGGAGACCAAAAATTTTTTAGGAGCGTAAGGTTTGGTTGTGAAATTAAGGTAAGAATTCCATCTCTAAGATGATCAATACTACTGAGAGTTCATTTAGACCCCTTAAATCAGATTGTTTAACCTAATTAATTAGCCAAGTGATTACTTAATTTAATTTCCAGATCTAGGTTAAACACAAATAAATCATATCATGCAAAGTTGTAAAAAAGTAAATAACACCACGATATGATTACCCAAGGAAAACCAATGAAACTAACCCATTTCAAGGTAAAAACCTGGGGCCCTAGCTATCCTCAAGGTAAAGCAAATTCACTATAAAAGAATTGAAGTTTTTACAATCAGATTTAACCCTAAATCTATTGCTACCACATGTAGTAACTTATTGACACGACCACGTGTAAGCTCCGAATCCACAGGCTCTAAATCCTCAGACTCTTTCTCTTCTTGGATTTACAGTAACACAAGCATACTCTTACTTGTGACTTTGAGACTCCACTCAAAG